>NC_057791.1:8483051-8789926 GCF_014905175.1 Aphidius gifuensis | reverse complement strand
AGTAAAGGTATATTAGTAAATTAAAATGAAAACTAATAATTTGTGTTGTTTAAATAAATATTACACACAGGTAAACAGGTGGCTGATGAAATGGTTGCTGAGCTGTGCTTGGAGAAATTGGTTGCAGAAATAATAATGATATTTCTTTGATTAATAATAAATTTTTGTATTAATATAATTAATATAGTTTAAATATATTTGTTGTTGGTCTGATTTGGGTTTTTCTGAGTTTCCCCATTTCCGTAGCAGCGAATGCTGGACCATTGTAATGTTAGCCCCAGAGAGTATAAGAACATGATCTTGTCATTGCTATTTTTTTTTAACTATGAGTAAAATAAAGTATAAAAAGAATAAAGTAATTATACAAAGAATGAAAGAAACAATTTTTGAAAGGATGTATGGTTGTACATGAAGTGAAATTTGATTTTATGAACTGTCTGGTTTTTGTATGATTTTATTTTATTTTTATTTTTATGAAGTTTTTACAATTACCTCTTGAGGGGGAATGTTAGAAAAACATATTTAGTTTTTACTTGTCGGTAGACTTTAAACAAGAGGGTAATGGTAAAAACGAAGTAAAAGGTAAAACGCATGTTGGGAACTCAGGTATAAGGGTGAACATATTTATTTTTATTACGTTTAAGTGTTTACTTATGTTGCAATGTCCTTGTAAATATATTTTAGAAGATTTCACTTTTTCAAGGATATTAAAAAAAGGCGAAAAGGAAATTTAGTAGTCCAGTCAATAAAGGTCCAGGTTTGCCATTTTCTTGGTTTGATTTCGAAAAAAATATGATAGGTGTCGGAAACTATAGGGAAATTGAATGGTCGGGATAAAAAGGGTTGAAAAAATTTTTAAAGGGTTGAAAAAAAATGAATAAGGTGTTTTTTGGGGTAGCGGTATTGTTGTTTTAAATAGTTTAGATGAAAAATATAGAGAAAAAAACCTTTTACATGTGTTTTAATGCAACTGGTTGGGAGGAAATCGCGATAGAAAATTCGGAGGCGATTCGAATGGAAATTTCGCGTCGCGTTCATCGCGTAAATACGATTTTCGTTCAATAATCATAACTAAAATAATATAATATAAAAATAAAATCTTTAATTTAACAATATTTTATATTTCAAAATTGTTTAAATAATTGTTAATAGTAATAATAGATAAAATGCTCAATTATTATAAAAGAATAAAATTAAGCGAAAAATTTTTTTATGATTATTTTGAAATTTTAAATAAATAAAATTACAAATTAGTTAATTATCACGTATTTTAACAATTATTTAAACAAACGAAAAATAAAATATAAAAATTTTTACTGCGACGCGTTACGGAGGTGGCTCTTATAGATAGAGGCTCCCGATGTAAAGTTTTTGACATTTTTTTAATATTAATTTGGTTGATCCCTGGAGAAGTTTCATTTCGCGGCGCGTATGAAGGAGGGAGGGAATCTTTAATCGCATCGATAGGGCGAAGAAGGTTTCCCGGATGTAAGGAAAGTTGATATTTTTAAATATTAATTTAGAAAAAAGTTATTAATTTTTTATCTCGGATAAAAAAATTTTTTTTTTTTTTTTCAATATTCGCGTCGCGAGAATTAAAAAGAAAAAAAAAAAAATTTTATCCAAGATAAAAAATTAATTACTTTTTTCTAAATTAATATTAAAAAAAAAAAATATCAAAATTTTCCTTACATTGGGAGCCTTCTTTTTCATATCTATCATTTTCGCGATTAGAGCCACCCCTTTCCCTCCCATAACCGATACGCGTCGCGAGAATTGAAAATAAAAAAAAAAATTTCTCCGGGATTAATAATTAATAACTTTTTTTTAAATTAATATTAAAAAAAAAAAATAATATCAAAATTTTCCTTACATCGGGAGCCTTCTTTTTCATATCTATCATTTTCGCGATTAGAGCCACCCCTTTCCCTCCCATAACCGATACGCGTCGCGAGAATTAAAAAAAAAAAAAAAAATTTTTTATATTTTTATTTTTTTCGTTTGTTTAAATAATTGTTAAAAAAAAAAAATAAATACGTGATAATTAACTAATTTGTTTATAAATTTATTTATTTAAAATTTCAAATAATCATAAAAAAAAAAATTTTTTTTTTGTTTTCGCTAATTTTTATTCTTTTTTTATAATAAATTGAGCATTTTAATCGAAAAAATTATCTAATTATTATTAACAATTATTTAAACAATTTGAAATATAAAATATTGTTAAATTAAAAAAGATTTTATTTTATATTATATTATTTTAGTTATGATTATTGAACCCAAAGCATCGTATTCCCCCTACGAATGGACCGATGAAAGAGAGAACGCGACCCCAATTTATGCGCGCTGAAATTTCCCCTCGATTCGAAATAAACGCCCCACTCCGAATTTTCTATCGCGATTTCCTCCCAACCCCTTCTAGTTGCATTAAAACTTTTTACATGTAAATTTAGGTTTTTTTTTCTCTATATTTTTCATCTAAACTATTTTTCTCTAAACCCAATAACCGCCGCGCTATCCCCAAAAAACACCTTATTCATTTTTTTTCAACCCTTTAAAAATTTTTTCAACCCTTTTTATCCCGACCATTCAATTTCCCTATAGTTTCCGACACCTATCATATTTTTTTCGAAATCAAACCAAGAAAATGGCAAACCTGGACCTTTATTGACTGGACTAATAACAGTTCTTTTCTACAATACGATTCGTTACGAAAAAAAAAAAAAAAAAAAAGAAAATCCGAACTAAAATTTTCAAGTCTCGCGATACTGGTGAGATTTTCAGTCGATACTCTCGGTCTCGGTCTCGGTCCCGCATGAAGGTGAAAATATTTCTCCGAATTTCTCCCAAAATGATCTATGCGGATAAATAGGTAGAAAAATTTTCTCCTTGTCGTTGATTTTGGAAGAATTTCTCCGCAGTAAAATTATTTTTTTCACATGTTTCTCCACGTGTGTTTCTTTCGCGGAGAAATATTTCCAAACGTTCCCTTAGCCAAGTTGATTCGGAGAAACGGCGGAAAAATTTCTCGTTGTTAATTTAAAAAAAAATTCCTCGGCAATAAAATTATTTTTTCACCCCGTTGGAGAAATGGCGGACAAATCTGTCCACCCTTTTTCCACCATTTGTTCAATTTTTTTCCAACTTCTTCAATTTTCAATTTTTCAAAAGAAAAAAATGATATTATTAATTGTTACATAACGCAAAGCATAATGATGTTTATTTTTTTCGAAAAAAATGAAAATTCGAAGACGCTTTTTTTCAAACAAGTTGATATATCTGAAGTACTTGGTCTACAAAACTCCCGTGATCCTTTCATCAAATTGATGAATGTGGGGAAATGAGTGGAAAAATTTCCCCTCGTAAAAGACACGCGGAGATAATTTCTCCGCGTATTCTCATCGTGGAGAAATATTTCCGACCGTTTCTTTTTCATTAAAAATTTTTTTTTATATATCGTAATGTCTACTCATGAAGCGTCGTCGATCGGGACATTGCCGGAATTAGTAGGTCAATATTTACAATTGGGCCCTAGGAGCAAATAAGAATATTAAATCTAATAAGGCCCATAAATAAAAAATAAATGTAATGATTGTTTTTGGGAAAAAAAAACATCAATGCGATTCAACATCGACTGATTCGGTTCTCCAGTTTAAAAAATATCTTAAAATGTGACAACTACATGACGTGACACTACATATTGTTGAATAAAAAAGAAAAATATCTTGAAGTCTTCTAATGAAGCGTTGTCGATTGAAACATTAGTCAACGTAATTAATCAGTTTTAGCTTGTGGGCCTAGCCCTGAAATAAAGATAAAAAATTTATTGAGGCCTAAATATTCCAACAAAAAATCACATCGCTTCTGGAAAAAAAATACAACAAAATGAGCATCTCAAAAGCCAATTTGATCAAGAAGTTCAATTTTTATTGTAAAATAACAAAAAGTCACATGAAAAACGAAAACATAAGTGTCCTACGGACACGTATATTGTTAGTATACTATTAGAAAAAACGATGAAAATTTTAGATTATGGACTAAAAGGACGGAAGTTTATTTGAGTTTTACTTATGTAAAGCGATCGGAATTATATCATGCTAATTCTCTTCAGGTTTAATGAATTCAAGATCACTTTCCATTTCCGAGCTCGATTCATTGTCTTCATCAAAATACGGCCTTGTCGGTTCTAGCAGAGAATTATCGGCTGCATCGACATTATCTTTGATCGGTCTCTTGAAAACCTCAATTTCTTTTTCATCGTCATCAAAAAAACTCGTACCATCTCGAAGTAAACTAAATGCATATGTTCTGCGATTCTTTAACTTAGTTTTTTTATCTGCTTGACATTTGCTTATACAAATAACTATAAGTATGACAATTAACAGACAAATGAAACTAGCCACAATAATAAAGACAATTCTAGGCATTCCCATGATGTTGCTGTTTTGTAGTGTAAATATTAGAAGTGTAAACTTTTTGAGATCTGGTGTTGATATAATTTTTGTAGCTGTTGAGTAACCGGGAGCTTTGACAGTTATTGTATGTTTACCAGCAGGAAGAAGAAGCCAGTAGACACCCATTCTGTCACTGTGAACTTGATGAACAGAATGATCATAAGACAAAACTGCCCCAGGAATTAATTCACCAGATTCTGAAACCACGTAGCCAGTGACCCCTTCAGAGATTGCGTCAATCGTTGCTAAAAGGCTGTTTTTATTGTTTTTCCAGATGTCAAGATTATCGGTATTACAACAACTAATGTAAACGTCGAGCATAAGAGTCGTTGTGTTAAAATACAAGTAATCAAGCAGCGAGTCAGGCCGACCACCTGGCGTTACATTGCCACCGTGGGCAACACCATCTTTCTCAATTCTCAAATCATCGACACACTTCTGGTACAATCGGTACATTGTCGGATGCGAATGCGTATATCTGAATGCCAGTTTTTGTAAAATCTTTTCATCGTAGGTTTGATAGTCTCTCGGCTGCCCGTATTTACTTGAAAAAGGTATTTCAATGTGCCTGGATCCAGTGTTTAAGTTAACTGCAAAGTTTGCATTTATTTTTATGAGCCAATTTATAATCATTTGTTCGTCGAAGCCCATTTCTCCGGAAAGTGGAAATTTAAGTTTCGTTGACATTGTCGAACACGTAAAATTGTTATCTGTTGGATGTATATTTGGTACGATAAAAATATTAAATCGTTTTAAAATATCAGCGATAGTTGATATGAGACTATAATTTATTAACAAATAAGTCGCAAATTTAAGAAGTACTTTTGTGGTTAGCGGTGCGCCATTACCAATACCTGCCATAATAACAATATTTGGCCGATTGATTTTTTCATTTTTATCATCTTGGATAGCTATTTGCAACGCCATGACGTTAGCTTTTGTAGATGTAATTCCAACGTTTTGTAACTTGGATATGTTTGGATGGTTAACATACAAATCATTTAAAAATTGATTTACTTCATTGTTTTCATTCATCCATTTACTCTGGTAATTTGAAATTGGTAAAATTAATTCAGAACTCTTTATCTTTATTAATTGAATTTTGATCTCAGTCATTTTGTGTTTTTTGACAACAACTTCAACAGTTTTTGTCATATATCTTGGGCATGAAAATATCAATGAATATTTTCCCGGCACAAGTGTTTTCACAAAATACGCCATATTTTGAGAAAAATAATAGACTTGAGCGGCAATCGTTACTTGTCCTTGACGTAGTGGCTCACCATGAATATTTTCAACAGCAACTCTGATTCCCGTTGCAAGGTTAAAAAGTAGTTCTTTGAAGGGCCGTAAATTCTGCTGCCAAATAATAGGTATTTTATCAGATGGTGGATACTTACAGCATGACATCGACACGGCTAGAACCGGAGTCTTATATTTATCCTTAATATAGTTAGCGAGCAAAGCACTTGAATTGCTACTCGTGCCCTCACAAGATTCTTTGTTCATTGATGATTCATAAATTTCAGAAAGTTTTTTTAACACATTGAGATTATCATCAGCATAATTTACACCAAAACCTTCATCTAAAATTGGAATAACTACGTTGAACTGTTCTGTAGCCAGCATTCTTTTGAACGCTAAAGTTTGGACGTTGGTGCTATCATCATTTTCCGTAATCAGTTTTTCTCCCACCTCATCGTCAACTGAAGGATTGCAGCTTTCGGTTATATTATCAAAACGAGGATCTAAAATTGGAATTATGTGGAGGACTGCATCATCTAAGAGTCGCTTAACCAGTGGATCATCAATTTTTTCAGCTACCACCAGATGATTAGCAAGGCGCATTAATATTTCACGGCCAATTGGTTGAGAGGCAAATACACCACCAACTAGCGCAATTCGGATTTTATTCTCCTCGGGTGAGCCAAGGTTTCGAGTTATTTTCAATGAATGGATAGCTACACTATTGAGCGAACCTTCAGCAATAAATTCAACAGTATTATACTGTTTTGCGAGTTGACCCATGTTTTCATTTATCTTGATACTTTTTTGATAACCGGGATCAAGATTCTTTGCGATTCCAAAATCATATGCAGATGACCTACATAAAAAAATATAATAAAATAAAAAAAAAAAAAAAACGTAAAACAAAAAACTATTAAAATAAATAACTAAGAATTACCAGTGGTTCTTATCGTTACGCATAAGTTGAAAATCGAGCGTCAATTCTTGTTGATGAGACTCACGATTCGAAGATATTGTGATTATTTGTGTTGATGATTCAAAGCCTGGCGCACTCGCTGTGATATTGTAAGTGCCTGGAACCAACATTCTCCAATAATCACCGTTTTCTGATGTGTAAATATTGTGATGGATACCGTCGACGGATATTGTAGCTCGAGATATTGGATTGCCGATAGAAGAGGTCACTACTCCGTGCACACCGCGTCGCGCCATTTCAATAAATGATAGAAGAGCTTCTCTGTTATCCAGCCAATAGCTGTGAATCTCACTGGCATTTGGATATTTGGTACAACCGAGTTCAATAGTAATTTCAAATGCATTACTATGGATATAATTGTAATCTTGCATACCACCGGGAACTGGATACCACTTAGCACCATTTGTAATGCCATTAGGAAAACTCTCATCTAGCAGACCTTTTTGTCGTGGCGACTGGCACGGCAGTCCAAGATGCATCTTGGCATGAGCGTTGGAATACGCCAACGAAATAGCCTTAAAAACGGCATCATCAGGACTAAGGTTTTCTTTTGTTTTGTCAAAAGAAACGTTTGGGTTATTGTCGTATGGATAATTTGCAACCAAAGCTCCACCATGAAGATTAGCGGACAGTACAAATGGTATCTTAGCTATCCAATCAATGACTGCTTTTGTTTCTGGCTCGGCAATCTTGTTTTCCTGGTTATAAAAAAAAGAATATCAAAAAATATTATTTAAGCTATGATAACGAATTAAATGTGCACTGATGAAATATATACCCTTGTTTGTCCATATTGATCAGGAAAATTTCTGTTCAAATCAACATGGTGAGCGTTTTCACGTCCCTTCATCTCGTTATGTTCATTTGATATTTCATAGCCATCTGGATTCATACTAGGCATCACATGAAGTCTAATTGAGTCGACAATTTTTGTTGTTCTCTCATCACTTCCATAATTTTCACACAAATATTTCAATAATAATAAAATACATTCCCGTCCTATTACTTCATTGCCATGCATATTACCAATATACTTGACTTCTGGTTTGTTTGTATCATGCTTACCAGGATTTTTCGTTATTTCCATAACATATAATTCACGACCTTGAACGGACTTTCCAATACTATATAGACGGGTTATGTTTGGGTAATTTTTCTCCATTATTTTTAACATTTTTTCCATTTTCAAATAATTGTGATGGATGAATTTAGCTGGGTGGTAAAAACCATATTCATCACGAGGCCTTTTGATATTTTCAATTTTTTTGAAAATTTTAGCTGTAAGTTTAATAAAAAAGAAACAAAAAAAGAAAAAAACAAATAATAAAAAAAGCATGAAAAAATGAACTAATGACAAAAACTTTAAAATTAAAACTCAGAAAATAAAAATCAAAAATTCATTATAAAAAAAAAAAAAAAATCAACGAACCGTGAAAAAATCGAATGGGAATGTCGCAAAGTTTCTGATAAAAGAACATGATACTTTCAGTAATTATAAAAAAAAAATATAATACTCCATTATATTTATTGTTATTCAAATTGTTTTACACAATTCTCATACATTTAAATTTTTTATTCACTTAGCTATCCAACACTAAGAGACAAAATCTTTTTAAAAATAACTGATGTTTCGAGTAAAAATTTGATCCATGATGTGGTAAAAGTACTTATTTCATTTGATGCAAAAACAAGTCCGTCATGGATAGTCAGTCAACATAAATTTTGGGTTTAGAAGAAATCAATATAATTATAATAAATAAAAATGAATCAAACGATTATTATTAATTTCTTAAAATACTTGTTCTCACTGGTATGTGATTAATTAAATAAATCATATAATGATTGAGATACAATTATACACATTATCAATATTATTTAAATGTAAATAAAGCTTTTTATCTTAATGTTTAAATTAATACGAATTTTTTGAATTGTGAAACTAGCCTCGATTATAACGAAACAAACTTTTATTTTTATTTTTTAATGTGCGGATACTTCTTTTCTGAAACGATTAACGTGCAAAATAGTATATTCGATGGTGAAAATATGTAATTATTTTTTTTCATACTTTTTTACGTATTTCTTCGATTATATTAAAGAAATAATAAAAAAACTATAATGCTGAGGACTTTAGGACCACTCATCATTAATATATAGTATTATCTCACAAACTCGAATCAATTTTATAGTTAATCTTCTATACTCGTTATATATTTGTATTTGTCTCAAACTATTAATCGGAAATGCTATCATTTGTTGCAAGATTAACACGGTTAATAATTTAACCCTAATATTTATCGATATTCAAGTGATTATATAATCTTCTTAATAGTGGTATGAGTGGAATCACTTGATAATTCTTTACGTTATTACCTGTTTGATCACCAACGGGAGACAATAGTTTCGCTTTTAAATGAAAGTTGACAACATGTAGTTTACTCTCTTCTTCCACTTGAATATTAACTGTTTCACTTGGTTCGTATCTGAAAAATTTAACATCTCAGGTCAATTAAGTTTTCACTAGAAGACATATAACTTAATTAGAGTTTTACCCCCAAGCTTCGGCATAAGCAATATATTTTCCAGGCGCTAAGAGTCTCCAATATTCACCCCGTGCCGTGGTTGTAATACTTTGTTTGATAGGGCTTACTACTATTTTGGCACCATAAATTGGCCTGTGTTTATCATCGAAAACCAATCCTAAAGAAATACATATGAATTGAATAATTCAACAACAACAGCAACAACATTTTTGGTACATAATAGTCTTATTTAATGATAATTAAGTTACCTTTAATACCCATGTGTACGTGTTCCAAATATTGAATCAAAGATTCCTTGTTTGATTTCCATTGATTAGGCATTTCAGAAGCTTTTGGATACTTACAGCAGCTCAATTCGAATGTTATTTCAAAAGTATTTGACGTTACATAATTGTAATCTTGCATACCACCAACAACTTTGTACCTAAAATAGAAAAATATTTTACAATGCTTTTAAAATTAAAAATTTTTTTTTTTAAATGATATTGAAAAACAAATCAGTTAAATCTTGTTTTACCAATATGCTCCATTAGTGACTCCACCAGAAAAGCTGTCAGGACGACATGAGTTTCCTCTACGCATCTCATCATGATTATCAGCATAGACATGGGCAAGGTATTTAAATATGTCATCATCTGGGGATCTACTTTCTGTACAACACTCATTAGCTATACTAAAAAAGATAATATTTTAATTTATAATTTCATGAAGAGTAAAAAATTCAAGAAATAATAGATACCCCGAGTCGAATGGGTAGCTTGCAACGACAGCTCCACCATGAAAGTTTGCAGAGAGTACAAAGGGTCGACTTTGTATCCATGCCATCATAGCCAATGTTTCTTTTTCTTTTTTTGTAAATTTCGTTGTGTAAACAAATTTGTCAGGAAAATTACGGTTCAAATCAACATGGTTGGCATTCTCGCGACCAGAATAGTCATTTTTCGATTCACAGTACCCTTCCTAAAAAAACTCACAAATATGTTCAAAATTGATCAAGAGAATAATTATTAGATAAAATTAAAAACATACAATTGAATTTTCAAAACCGTCTGGATTTAATGATGGCATTATAAAGATGTCTGTAGTGTTAACGAGATGAGCAACTCTTTGATTATTAGCATAGTTGGCGAGGAGATATTGGGCCAGATAAACCATCAGCTGACGACCAACTGATTCGTCACCATGCATGTTAGCTACATATTTGACCATGGGTTCGCCAATATCTCGTTCATTGACATTTTCTGAAATTTCCAATACCCAGAGCTCACGATTTAGGACAGATTGACCAATAGAATGTACTTTGGCAAGATTCGGATATTGCTTCTCAAGATGATGAAAAAGTTTTCCAAGTTCTTCATAATTTGTATATTGAGCTGTTATGAAATCCTCATTGTCAATGGTGGATGTTGATGAAAGACTGTGACCAGTTGCTGTTGAAATTATCAAAATAGCGATAACCAGGACAAACAAATTCGAAAACATTATTCTTTATTTATTTATTCATTTATCACTTTGATTTTCTCCAGACGTCGAAATTGGTCGAAATCTCCAGTGATTTAGAAAATCACTGACTCAACTGAAACCGACACAATAGCTGGCGTTGATTGCGTGACAACTCACTGTTTATCTTATTTGTATTTTGGGCTGCGATTT
The DNA here is from genome assembly GCF_014905175.1 of Aphidius gifuensis. Taxonomy (NCBI): domain Eukaryota; kingdom Metazoa; phylum Arthropoda; class Insecta; order Hymenoptera; family Braconidae; genus Aphidius; species Aphidius gifuensis. The sequence goes on along the minus strand of NC_057791.1, from coordinate 8,779,052 downwards.
ATATTAATATATTTCAATATATAATATAATATAACATAAAATATTTTGTTACTATGCGATATAATGAGGTTTGTCAATTGTCATTTGTCACGTAAGTTTTATTAAGCGGTGTCTCCACGCAGTGTTAGGTAGGTATGATACCGGTGTATCATACAGCAGTATCATACACTGTATCATTTTTTTAATAATTCCCAGATAACCACAACTGGTAGGATTATATGCTACCGGTAATCTACTGGTAGCTTACCAGTAACTACTACTAGTAGATAACTGGGGTGCTATTCTTGGTCCCGTATTGCGGGAGTTATTGCGGGTCCCGCAATAACGATTCGCCGACAAGAAATGTTTGTCGCAATAGAAAAATATGAAGGCGCTTGTTGTTGCTTTCATGTAAATTCTACTTTATTTTTGCATTTGCATACGACTATGGCAGCTTTACATGAAAGCAACAACAAGCGCCTTCATATTTTTCTATTGCGACAAACATTTCTTGTCGGCGAATCGTTATTGCGGGACCCGCAATAACTCCCGCAATACGGGACCAAGAATAGCACCCCTGCAGTCCAATTCACAGGGCATTACATTTTAGGGCTTTTTTCCTCTACTGGTGGCGCTTGTAGAGCTTTTGTATGTGAAACCTATATAAAAAAAATTTGACAAGCGCCATTACCGGCAAAAAAAAGCCCTAAATTGTAAAAAATTTGCCCTGTGAATTGGACTGCTGGTAGCTCCTACCAGTAATTTCCAACCAGTATATTACTGGAATCCTACTGGTAAATACTACCAGTAGGAACTACCAGTAATCTACCAGTAGAATTCCAGTAAAAAATTACTGGTAGGAACTACCAGTAATCTACCAGTAAATTTCCGGTAAAAAATTACTGGTATCAACTACCAGTAGTCTACTGGTAGATTACTGGTGAATCATTTTAATAAACCCGAAAGCCTCAGCATTAGAGTATTTGCCGTAATAAATATCACGCTTGCTTGTAATAATATTATTGAATAAATTAATATTTTACGGCATACAGCTAAAGTATAAATGCAGCTAAAAAAATTTATTTTTTTTAAAAGAAAAATGTCCCAGAAGAAGATGTAGCTGCATAATTTTTCTAGCCACATTGATTCCTTAGCTACATTTTTCCCTTAGCTACTGGTTGTCCTATATATAAATTCATTTATTTATTAAATAAAGTAAATGTAATTTAATTTTTGAAGGATAAATATGTCTAAGGAAAAGATGTAGCTAAGGAAAAAATGTAGCTAAGGAATTGAAGTTGCTTTAAACATAATTTTTCTGGCCACATTAATTTCTTAGCTATATCTTTTCCTTAGCTACATCTTTTCCTTGGGGATTTTATTTTCGAAAAATGAAATATTATATTTTTTAGTCATTACAAAAATAAAAATCGCAAGAACAAGCAGTAGCTAACGAAAAGATGTAGCTAAAAAATTAAGGTTGCCAAAAAATTATGTTTTAGGCAACATTAATTGCTTAAAAAATAATTTCTTGGCAACCTTAATTCCTTAGCTAAGGATGTAGCTAAGTAATTGAGGCTGCCAAAGAATTATGTTTCACGGAAACAATTCCTTAGTCACATTAATTCCTTAGCTACATCTTTTCCTTAGCTACTGCTTTTCCTTGGACATTTTTTATTTATTTTATAAATAAAATACATGTAAATTTATTGTTTAAAAATACAAATTTCCAAAGAAAAGCAGTAGCTAAGGAAAAGATGTAGCTAAAGAATTGAGGCTGCCAAAGAATTATGTTTCAAGGAGATAATTCCTTAGTCACATTAATTCCTTAGCTACATCTTTTCCTTGGACATTTTTTATTTATTTTATAAATAAAATACATGTAAATTTATTTTTCAAAAATACAAATGTCCAAGGAAAAGCAGTAGCTAAGGAAAAGATGTAGCTAAGGAATTAATGTGACTAAGGAATTATTTCCTTGAAACATAATTCTTTGGCAGCCTCAATTCCTTAGCTACATCTTTTCCTTAGCTACTGCTTTTCCTTGGACATTTGTATTTTTAAAAAATAAATTTACATGTATTTTATTTATGAAATAAATAAAAAATGTCCAAGGAAAACCAGTAGCTATGGAAAAGATGTAGCTAAGGAATTAATGTGACTAAGGAATTATTTCCTTGAAACATAATACTTTGGCAGCCTCAATTCCTTAGCTACATCTTTACCTTAGCTACTGCTTTTCCTTGGACATTTGTATTTTTGAAAAATAAATTTACATGTATTTTATTTATAAAATAAATAAAAAATGTCCAAGGAAAAGCAGTAGCTAAGGAATTGATGTGACTAAGGGATTATTTCCTCGAAACATAATTCTTTGGCAGCCTCAATTCCTTAGCTACATCTTTTCCTTAGCTACTGCTTTTCCTTGGACATTTGTATTTTTGGAAAATAAATTTACATGTATTTTATTTATAAACTAAATAGAAAATGTCCAAGGAAAAGCAGTAGCTAAGGAATTAATGTGACTAAGGAATTATTTCCTTGAAACATAATTCTTTGGCAGCCTCAATTCCTTAGCTACATCTTTTCCTTAGCTACTGCTTTTCCTTGGAAATTTGTATTTTTAAAAAATAAATTTACATGTATTTTATTTATGAAATAAATAAAAAATGTCCAAGGAAAACCAGTAGCTATGGAAAAGATGTAGCTAAGGAATTAATGTGACTAAGGAATTATTTCCTTGAAACATAATTCTTTGGCAGCCTCAATTCCTTAGCTACATATTTTCCTTAGCTACTGCTTTTTCTTGGACATTTGTATTTTTGAAAAATAAATTTACATGTATTTTATTTATAAGGAATTAATATGACTACGGAATTATTTCCTCGAAACATAATTCTTCAAGGAAATAATCCCTGAGTCACATTAATTCCTTAGCTACATCTTTTCCTTAGCTTCTGCTTTTCCTTGGACATTTTTTATTTATTTTATAAATAAAATACATGTAAATTTATTTTTTCTAAAAAAAAAAAATTTTTAAGGAAAAGCAGTAGCTAAGGAGAAGATGTAGCTAAGGAATTGAGGCTGCCAAAGAATTATGTTCCAAGGAAATAATCCCTTAGTCACATTAATTCCTTAGCTACTGCTTTTCCTTGGACATTTTTTATTTATTCTATAAATAAAATACATGTAAATTCATTTTTAAAAAATACAAATGTCCAAGGAAAAGCAGTAGCTAAGGTAAAGATGCAGCTAAGGAATTGAGGCTGCCAAAGTATTACGTTTCAAGGAAATAATCCCTTAGTCACATTAATTCCTTAGCTACTGCTTTTCCTTGGACATTTTTTATTTATTTTATAAATAAAATACATGTAAATTTATTTTTTTAAAAATACAAATTTCCAAGGAAAAGCAGTAGCTAAGGAAAAGATGTAGCTAAGGAATTAATGTGGCCAGAAAAATTATGTTTTAAGCAACATTAATTTTTTTAGCTACATCTTCTCCTTAGTAATCCATTTATCTGTAAATTAAACACATGGAATTTGATAAATAATAAAATTAATAAATATTAAAACTCCATGTGTTTTATTTATTAATAATAAACTCCATGTGTTTTATTTACCGATAAATGGATTACTAAGGAGAAGATGTAGCTAAGAAATTAATGTTGCTTAAAACATAATTTTCCTGGCCAAATTAATTCTTTAGCTACTGCTTTCCTTGGGGGATGTTGGTTTTAAAAAAAAATATCACATATGTATTAATAATAAATAAAATAATATTTGAGCACCCTTCTTTGGTTTTTCAGAAGCTGTTCCACGTATTTTTAGACAACGTCAGCCAACAGATGAACAGTTCAACAAATTCATGCAATGTGCATTCAAAAGTACCAAAAATCGTAGGGCTGAAAAAACTAAAACAGCCGGAGCAGCATAGAACGACATTTAAAAAAAAAAAAAACATTACAAATAATAATTAATTTTCCTGTTCTATTAATTATATTATATTCAATCCATTTTATAAAATTTTCATCAAAATATACAATATTTTTATTCATGTAGATTTTATTCAAAAAATTTATTTATAAAATTATATATTCATCACAAAACTATATATGTTTCTACATTTATTTCCTGTTCAATCATCATGCTCTGAATTTATTTTGTGTCACCGAGCATATATTGATACAATTAATAGCTAAATCTTTAGTTTTCAAACTGCGAATTAATTGACTGGCAGAAACTACCAGTAATCTACTGGTAGATAACTGGTAGGAACTACCGGTAATTCCTACGAGTAACCTACCAGTAGATTGCTGGTAGGACCTACTGGTAAATCTTACCAGTATTCTACCGGTAAATTACTGGTAGGAGATACCGGAAAGACTTATCAGTAATCTACCAGTAGGTCCTACCAGTAATCTACTGGTAGGTTACTCGTAGGAATTACCGTTAGTTCCTACCAGTTATCTACCAGTAGATTACTGGTAGGTCTTACTGGTAGATTTCCAATGAAAATTACCGGTAGCTACCAGTAGATTACTGGTATGTGGTTATCTGGGAATGGAAATTGATTAAACTCATCAAGGAGAAAAAAAAAACTAATAAAATTTTCTGATCACGTGAATAGTTTTCGAGTTATCGATATCTTTCTAATGTTAATGATAATTTTTTTCATAATTGATAATATAATGGAGCTAAGGAAAAAGATGTAGCTAAGTGAAAAAAATATAGCTAAGTAAAAAATATAGCTAAGTAAAAAATGTTTATTAACAGTTAGCCGACAAGTAATGGGCCGACAAAAAAACAATGATTGTAGCTGATTGTACTTGGATTGTAGATGATTGTAATATATTTAGTTTTGTTTGACAACCCCCTAATTAATTTTAATTAAATCATGAATATTTGAAGTTGACAGATAGCCGACAATTCATAATTTTCAAATGGCTGATATTTTTATAGTAATAAGATGCTAATCGATAGCAAATCGTTTGTACATCATTATTTTTTGTTTGTCATAGTTCATTAATTTTTATTTTTTTAAATATTAATTAAAAACCATTGTACTATTCATCCCCCTGTTAATTAGTACTTGCGCATGCGCGGTTACAGTGATAAAAAATAATAGATATTGAAGTTTGATTTATTTTTTTTATTAAATACTATAATGAATTGATAAGATAGTAATTTGATATTTACTTAGTTGTTGATTATTTAAAAAATGTTATTGTTTATCATTGTACACATTTTATTAATCCTCAACATTGTCCAACACCAACATGACATTTGGTCGTCATTTTTTATCAGTGTACTCGCGCACGCGCAAGTTCTAATTAACAGGGGGATGAATAATACAATAGTTTTTAATTAATATTTAAAAAAATAAAAATTATTGAACAATGACAAACGAAAAATAATGATGTACAAACGATTTGCTATCGATTAAGCATCTTATTACTATAAAAATATCAGCCATTTGAAAATTATAAATTGTCGGCTATCTGGCAACTCCAAATATTCATTAATTAATTAAAATTAATGAAGGGGTTGACAAACAAAACTAAATATATTACAATCATCTACAATCCAAGTACAATCAGCTACAATTATTGTTTTTTTGTCGGCCCATTACTTGTCGGCTAACTGTTCATAAACGTAAAAAATATAGCTAAAGTAAAAAATATAGCTGGTAAAATTATATAGATATTGTGTGTTTGGCTATAAATATAGCTAAGTAAAAAATATAGCTGGTAAAATTATGTAGATATTATGTGTTTGGCTATAAATATAGCTAAGTAAAAAATATAGCTAAGTAAAAAACCTAGCGACCAAGTAAAAAAAACTATTCAAGATATAAAAATTTTTATTTGGGCTTTTTTTTTAAGCTTGGCAAGCTTTATCGATTGCGTTTATTAAAAAAAAAAATTTAATATATCGAAATATATAAATTATTATAGCTCAAAAACTATTCAAGATATCGAAGTTTTTATGTAGACTTTTTTTTTCTCCTCGACGAGTTCTATCGAATTCAATTATTGAAATTTTAAAAAAATCGATATATCGAAATTTTTCAATTATCGCGGCTCGAAAACTTTTTGAGATATCGAAATTTTTATTTAGACTTTTTTCTTCGACTCGACGAGTTTTATCAAATGCCATTACTAGATTCTGGAAATAATGATTATTTTACTAAGTATATTTACATAACCGATAAATAGCCGTATTTTTCATATTAAACTCAATTTTTAACCACTTTGCGCATTCGTAGGAATTTTTCTCGTATTTTTCCCGTAATCCTGAGAAAATTTCCTATAAGAAACCGACAAAAAAACATGTTGTCTCGGATATCGGAATATCCCCTATCATACAGTATGATCATGGAGGTGAATTAGGAGCTTTGCTTTTTTACTAGAGCTGTTAATTAGCCGGCTATTTATTTTTTTGACGGTTAATAACTGTTATTAACGGTTAATAACCGGTTTAAAACCAAACGGGGGCGGGGCATCGACACGCATGTGCAAAATTTACAGCTTCCTGATAGGTCCAAAATCAGAGACTTATTTCAAGGTTTAATATAATTAATTATTAATAATAAAAACAATAAATTATTATAAATAAATAGATTGTTATAAACAAACAAAATATAATATTTGAGTTATTTATATTAAATTTGGGTTAAAAAAAAAAAATTTTAATGATACATACTGAAAATAAAAATAAATATAAAAAACAATGATGATTGAGAATAATAATATTAACAAGACCTGTAGATTCCATATATTATATTTATTAGTAGCAATGAATGGAAGAAAAATTGAGACTAATAATATTTTCAATATTATACAATAATATTGTAACAAGTAGAATAATACAAATTAAGAAATATACCATATGTTAACGTTTTTTATATTTTTTTATACCATGAACTTGTTGAAAACTAATAAAGCTTTTTATTTTCAAGTTTGTCAATATTTTGCACTTGCAATTTGTCCTTAAAAAAAAAAATTAAAAGGAAAAAACAAAAAAATAAGCAATTTTTTCATGAGAAAAAAAAGAAAAAAAAAAAGGACAAACTCAACTAAAAACTACATATGTTTTTAAATTTTATATGATTAATTTTTGGTGTACTTTGAACTTTAAAATTTAATACTTGTAACCTTTTTTTAAGTACAATAATGTTAATTGAAGCTCTGGCATATATTGCTCGTGCACAAGAAGCATTCAATTTATCATGATTTTCTTTGGACATTTTAGTATCAATAAACTTCCCTGGTGAAAATAATTTTGACAAAATTTGTCAAAAATTATTTGTCAAATTTTGTCAGATTTAGTCAAAATTTGTCAAAATTTAGCAAATTTAGTCAAAATTTGGCAAATTTTGAAAGGAAATTGGGACTCCTCAATTTACGGACAGTCTAATTTTGTCAAATTTTGCTAAAATTATTTGAATTGAAAAAAAAAAAAAAAAAACCTAGTTATGTTGTCTGCATAATCATATTATGTACCCAATTTCCGACAGTTATATATCATTTTCATAAGTTAACACATCATCTATAGAAATCTGTCTATATTTGTGCAATATAACATTACATGCCTGCATGCGAGAAACATTCATCAATATATTATTTTCTATTTTGTTCTAATTAATTAATATCATCAGTAGCAAAGAAGGTAACGATATCTTCCGGTTTATAGATAAATTTTAAAAAATTATCAAATTCATATAGTTTCTTCTAAATTAACGGTTTAAAAAAAATTTGGCAAAGTTTGACAAATTTTGGCAATATTTATCAAAAAAAAAAAATTATAATTTACAACTTTTTTAATGTTTTCAAAATTTATCAAAAGAAAAAGTTTATTAAGATTGACAAATATTGACAAATTTTGTCAAATGTTTTCAAAATTTTTCAAAAGAAAAAATTTATTAAGATTGACAAAATTTGTCAAAATGAGACAAAATTAGACAAAATTTGACAAATTTTGTCAAATGTTTTCAAAATTTATCAAAAAAAAAAATTTATTAAGATTGACAAAATTTGCCAATGTTTGCCAAAAATTGAAGGTTTTGGCAAACTTTAACTAATTTTGGCAAATTTTGTCAAAATTGATTTCACCAGGGTTGTCAATTGAGCCTTTGTTTTAAGTTGTTTTGTTCTTTGTAATTAGTGCTACAACTTGCTCAGATGATTGTCTGACATCAAGTTTATTTTTTTGCACAATCATTTCCATAAAATTTGTTTAAATTTCATCATCACAATTTTGACATTCTTGAGCAAGATGCTTCGTCATTCTACCAGCATTTGAAACATATTTTTTTCCACAATATTTAAAACTTCTTGTCTTGTATTTGCATTCAGGATTTGCAACAACATTAAAATGTTTCCAAACCTCAGATTCAGAACGACCCATTGTTAAAATTGGTATCTATAAAATATATGGACTGTTATTAAAACTCTTTGGACTAAATTTAATTACTTTTTTTACTTACACATATGACATATCAACAACAAAAATGTAGACTGTCAACTCTGGGTTTAACCTCACTTTTCCTTTTTATAATAATCAAGTCTCTCTGGACTGAATATCATATTCTGGCTGAATATGACATACCCATCAACTGCAAATTATAATATTAATTGTTATATAATTATTTGAAATTTATCACTGATAATACTTATTGTTTAGAAAAATGTTTAAAAAAATATTAATAACAATAAAAATAAAAGTTGTTATGATGTTTACCTTTTTTACTGTCTTTTTTTATTCATAAATTTTTCAGTTGACACTACGATTGAATTATTGTTAACATAATTTAATTATTCATATTTTTTTGACATCAAATAAATAATATTTAATGTTAATATTATTTATAATAAATTAATATTTTTATTGTTGAAAATTAATAAATAATACATACGCAGTATGGAGTACGCGCAGCTTTTTGTGCGTAGGCTCCTCTCTTTTTTGGTTAAAAACCAAAAAATTTTTAACCGCGGTTATTAACCGACTCACAGCTCTATTTTTTACAGCAGTCCAATTCACAAGGCAAATTTACAAGTGGGTGCCTTCTTACAATTTAGTTTCGTCGCAGTATTTATGCTTGTCAAATTTTTTATACGCAGATTTCATATAGCTTACATGGCCAAGCGCCACCAGCAGAGTGAAAAAGCTCTAAATTTACTTTCATTGCCGCTGGCGGAAGATACAAATAGATATCAGTGAAGCCAGACAGTCCGACATTTTGTGCTCGCCTGGAGTGGGGAGGCGCTTTTGTGAACCTTCATATAGATTTTACATAAAAAGCTTCACAAGCGCCGTGAGTGGTGAAAAAAAAAAATGCCCTAATTAGAGAACACCCATCTTCGAATACGGTGCGCTGCAGTCCAATTCGACAAGTGATAAATTTTTTGCCACAACAGCTTTCTATTTATTTCAGTTTGATATAAACATTGAACAGTTATCCATTTAATAATTGGAAGCCAAAAAAATAATGTCATGTGCCAGTACTGCCACTACAAGAAACAGCTTTTTCCTATAAAATTTTGGCCGGTATTACAGGGCGAAATTGCAAAACGAAAAAAAATTTTTTATTAAAGGAATGCACCCCAGCTTATATAAAAAAAAAATTAGCGTGTTGCGAGTACGCGCGGGGGAAGTGAAACTTCTTTCAGAGTAATGTCACGCTGAATATTAATAATAATAATAATAATAATAATATTAATACTGACAATAATATTCAAATATAAATATTATTAGTTAATAATAATTATTAGTATTTATATTTCGAATATTATTATTATAAATTTTATTATTTATATCGTCACATTAATGGAAAAAGGGCGTAAGTGCCATTTTTAGGAATTTTTTTTTTCTAAAAGAAAAAGGGCGTGAGTGCGAATTTATAAATTTTCGGGCTTTGCAATCAATTATTTAAGTATTAAACTCAGTTGAACTGTTTAATAATATTTAAATAAATAAACAAACAAAAAGTCGCACACGCATACACACATAGAAGCTGACGCTCACTGACGCTCCAAGTTTATACGCTATATATAGTGCATGTATAATGCTTGCCGGTATAGCAGAGAGTATAGTAGAAAGTATACGGGAGAGTAAACGCGAGAATAAACGCCAGAGTAAACGCCAGAATAAACGCCAGAGTATACGCGAGCGCGTAACGCTAGCAGCAGTCCAATTCACGGGGCAAATTTTTTACAATTTAGGGCTTTTTTTTGCCGCTGATGGCGCTTGTAAAAATTTTTTTTATATAGATTTTACATACAAAAGCTTCACAAGCGCTGTGAGTGGTGAAAAAAAGCCCTAAATTGTAATGCCCTGTGAATTGGACTGCAGGGCCTCGAATTTTTTTGCTACCCTCCGTAAAGAAGTTTCACTTCAAAAATTTGACAAGCGCCATCACCGGCAAAACAAAGCTCTAAATTGTAAAAAATTTGCCTTGTGAATTGGACTGCTGCACCCATGGGTGCATTCCTTTAATAAAAAATTTTTTTTCGTTTTGCAATTTCGCCCTGTAATACCGGCCAAAATTTTATAGGAAAAAGCTGTTTCGTGTAGTGGCAGTACTGGCACATGACATTATTTTTTTTGGCTTCCAATTATTAGATGGAAGATGGTTCAATGTTTATATCAAACTGAAATAAATAGAAAATTGACTTGTTGTGATTGTTTGTTATTGTCACATAGCTCATACCACACATTATCGTAAACTGTAAAGGCTGGAATATTGCATAGAGAAATTTATCACTTTTGTCGTTTTTTCTGTTTCTAGTTTTTAGTCGGTATTACAGGGCGAAATTGCAAAACGAAAAAAAATTTTTTATTAAAGGAATGCACCCCGTATTCACGGGGCAAAATTGTTCTCATCAGGGCTTTTTTTTTCCGCTGATGGCGCTTGACAAAATTTTTTTTATATAGATTTCATATAGAAAAGCACCTGTATTGAGATTTTGTGCCTTTGTAGTTCTTCAAACAACCGTACGTCGCTAGCGCCATAAGTGAGCCGTAAGTGAGACGGAACTGAGCCGAGACGACCATCGAACACAGGCTCTTAATTGTCATGCACATTTGTGCACATTGGTAAGCACGGTCATACGATCTTTCATAAATGTCGAAAGTAAACTATTACTATATAAAAACATTCACTATACATTATTTATTATTTTTAAATTTACCTAACATGTCATTGATATACCAGTTTGAATTAATTTTTTGTATTTCTTTATGGCTCAGAAATTAATAAAAAAACTGTCACTGTCTTAATGATGCTCTGTAAATATGAGTCATGTATTTGTTCCTATGACCTGTTGAACAATTCTCGACAAAATATATAAATAAAACTTTCAAATCAGAATCATTTGCTGGTATCTTAATTTACGGAGGGCATAAAAAATGAAATAGATAATGAAAAAATATTCGAATAATCCCATAATTAAAAATTTGTAGGTTCAGAATTATAAAAATCAGTACAAAACAAAAAATTATGGATAAATTACGGAAGGCCCTTAGTGGTAACGATCAGTGTGATGAAGAAAGTGGCTTTATGAATCAGGTAATAAAGGATTTTTTATATTTTTTAAAACTAATCAACAACTAACCTCTTCATACCGCTTTAAAAAATTGAATGCTGCAAAGAAAACAACTGATCTTCTTGTAAGTTTTAAATTGCCCCTATGATTTATTAAACCCTATACTTAAAAATATCAATCCTAGGATCCTAATCTTCGGCATCTTAGGATCCTGTGAATGTATAATAATCATAATAATAAGCTACAATTGTATTTATTGTGTTTATTTCCATGATGAAGATAATGGACGAGTCTACTCTAAGTTGGTCAACTAGAATAAAATCATTTGCATTTTGTTTCGTAATTGGTGTATTATTATCATTACTCGGTGCTTTTGAATTTTTTCTTGGTAATATACATGCATATGCCATTTTATACGCACTTGGAAGTACAATTCAACTGTTGAGGTAAATAAATTATTCAAATAATTTAATATTGAAAACAAATCACAAATTTTTTTATTGCAGTACTTGTCTGCTCATGGGTCCATTCAAACAATTACAAAAAATGTTTGCATCCAAACGAATAATTGCGACGGTAATTGCACTGGCATCGATTTTTATGACAATATTCGTTGCAGTTAAAGTAAATATTGATTTTTCGTTTTACAAATCCTTATAATTGTTATAATGTCGTTTAGACAATCCTCAATTTTGCTAATTGTTAATGTTAATTTTTTACAGTTTCCACATAAACCAGTACTTGCTTTGTTTTTCATTATCATACAATTTTTTGCAATGACATGGTATTCATTGTCGTATATACCATACGCAAGGGATGCTGTTAAAAAAACAGTAGAAGCATGTATTACGTGAAGACAAACATTTTCTTTGGGAAACGGTGAATTCAGTTCCACCAGATGTGACCAGGTACACATTCTAATGTATATAAACGGTCGGAAAACAATGGCACAGGGGGTAACCATGGGGTGCCACGGAACTGAATTCACCTAGGTCCTTTTCTTTACCGATTATAATATTTATTTGGAATCCAATAATAAAGAATTTTTAATTTTTAATACAATGAAACATTAAAAGAATATAGAAGAATTCTGAAAAGTGGATTGATACCTATAAATCAAGAAGACTAGCTCTCTAGTTTCGATTCTCGACGTGATCGGACGGAAAAATCGCCTACGCAAAGTATAAGCGACTCCGCTTACGTCGTTGTGGCGTAACAAATGTTGAACTGTCGTAAGCGAGTCGCTCTCTTTCAATTTTGCGATTTTGCGACTCGTTTACATTTTTGGTGGCTCTACCGGGAACAACATTTAATAATTTTGTTACATCATTCCATAATTTATTTATATCTGATTTTGTTAATTTATTTGTGTTTCGCTTTGACAATATCAGGGTATAATTTATACATCTATATACGATTGTATATGTTTGTATATGTTTGTATATGTTTGTATATGATTGTATATGATTGTATATGGTTGTATATGGTTGTATATGGTTGTATACAAACCGTTTTTCCCGGGTACTCATCACTTGAATCAATTTTTACACCAATACTCGTAATATGTTCCGCATACACAATACGATTTTCTTCAAGGAAATTTCGTGCCCATGAAAGTATATGCTCAATAGTTAATAACATTTTTTTAATAAACAATAAAATTCTATGCTAATGGGATATACTTGACTGGAAGTCATTAGTTTCTTTTTTTGCCAACTGCTTACAGCGATTGGCCACGCCCACAGTGCGTTTCCCAATAACCACTGAAATATAATAAAATTGGAAGGTGAACTCCTATGTTTAGCCAATGTCGGGTATAAGTTATAAGCCACTGAAATATAATAAAACTGGAACCCGAACTTCGTGTCGCCGAAAGAGAAACTCAATGTTTGGGATGTTGTCCTTGTCGGTACAGTCACGTCAACTATAATTGGTTGAGACTACTGAAATATAATGTAACTTGTTTTGACGTTAACTGTACACGATTTAATGTTCGCATGCGTGAGTGAGAGGGAATGCCAACCAATGCGATAGGTGCTTTCTTTTGTGTATTTATTTTTTTTCCTGTTTATTTTCACGCATGCGCAATCGAATGCGCAGTCAGCAAAAAGTCAGTTTGCAACAGCGTAGGACATGAGGGGCTGGATCAGCCATGTTTCAATTTTTATTTTTCAAGAATTATTTATTTGACGCCACTGTTCTTTTATCAAGTTTGCATGACAGGCGCATGTGCATGATCATGCGCATTAAAGTGTAAAAAAATAAATACACAAAAGAAAGCACCTATTGCTATCTCTAGCGATACTCCGTACATTCGCTAAGGGCTCAAACTCACGACACGCAAAAAGTTTGCGTTTTTACATGGCTGCCATAATTCTAAACATGGCTGCCGGAATTTTAAACATGGCGCCTCCGTGATCGAAGCTTTGAACCAAGATAGGGTTACCATGCGTCCTGATTTAGCAGGACATGTCCTGATTTTGATTGGCTTGTCCTGATACGGTCCTGATTTGTCAAATGTCCTGATTTTTGAGACTTGTTCACAATTTTAAAAATTTTTTTTTTTATAAATTTTTTTTTTTAATAAATATAGTATAGAATTTATCATTTACGCTAACTATGATAGACTCTTGAATACCTCTAATTATTGAAATTAAAATGGCGTGCAGAATATGTACCTCGTCCTATCGAGTATAGAGGGCCCGATGCAAAATTTCTATAGCGTAGGCAACCCTTCTTTTATTTTTGTAAATTTTGTGGCTTGCCACTTAATGTCTTTAGCTAAATTAATTTTTTAAAAATGAATAAGTAACCCACATCCTTCCCTTAGCCATTTTTCCTACAGCTTATAATTTGTTTAGATAAATAAAAAGCTATTAACAAATGGCTAAAGAAAGGATGTGGCTTGCCAGTTAATTTTTAGCTAAATTGATTCTTCAAAAATTAATTGGTAAGCATTTTTCTATAGCTTTCAATTTCCTGGTAGAAATAATTTATCCGGATTTTTTCGGATTTCTCCGAATTTTCTACGCAATTCACAGTGAGACTACCGGAGATATTAATCCGAATTTATTCGGATTTTCTCCGGATTTTCTTGGAAGAAATTCAGTTTTTATATTTCGTATGTAAACTCTTATTTCTGGTTCTTTTATTGATTTTTCTATTTTTTGTTGGTTTTTAAGCGAAAATTCCGGGAAAGTCCGGAGATATTATGAAAATAGTCTGGAGATTACTCTGTAAATATCTCTGGAAGTCTCAATTACGTCGAAATCGGAGTTTTCCACCAGGGTTGTTTAAATAGATAAAAGGCTATTGACAATTAATTGGTAAGCAACATCTATTTCTTAGCCATTTTTCCTATAGCTTTCAATTTGTTTGAATAAATAAAAAGATATATTGTCAAGTTGCTAAGAAAAGGATGTAGCTCGCTAATTATTTTCTTTAGCCAAATTAATTCTTCAAAAATTAATTGGTAAGCAACTTCCTTCCTTAGCCATTTTTCTCATAGCTTTCAGTTTGTTTAAATATCTATTAATTTAACAACTTAAAAGCTATAACAAAAAAGCCTAACGAAAGGATTTCGCTTACCAATTAATTTTTGATGAATTAATTTAGACAAAGAAATTAACTACTGTAAAAAATTTTTCTATCGTTTGTGTAATTTTGATGAATAATTATTGAATAATTAAAAGAAAACAAATGAATAAATAACATATAATCAAAATAAATGAATTGTTATAATTATCTACTTAAAACATAAATTTATAGGTGGAGGGGGTAAAATTTTGGAGTGGGAGGCAAATGTCCTGATTTGGCTTTTTCGAGATATGGTAACCCTAAACCAAGAAGACTAGAAAGAACTAAGAAGGAGAGTCAACTCCGTACATTAGAAATGGGACAAAATATGTCCTGTACCTCGAGCTTCTCAAATTCGCCAATTTGGCGCTGATTGTTCTCAGCCGTACTTATGCGCTAACTATTTCTAATAAATATTGTTATAGCGCAGATTCGTTTGGGATAGCGTTTTTTATTTTTTTTTTTTCTGTCATGTAATTTATATATATGTTTTATATCAAAATTATACGTAAATATTCCACGAGTGACGAGTTTGTTGCATCAAGTTTTTGTGAACTATATTTTCAAGAAGAAGATATAATTTGATTATTTCATACAATAAATCCCAAACATTGTTGATAATGTCAATAGTGAGACCAAAACGTAGATGTGCAGCAAGACAAACATAATCATAGTTTTGATGATCTATGTGCTGTATTATCTAAGTCGGCAACTTAAAAATCGTGTGATGCTGCAGATGAAAATAAGATTGAAATCAAAATTATGCTGGCTGATCGTATACAAATAACTGATAAAAATTATGACTATTTATTAAATAGTCATAATAAAAAAGTCCAAATAATATATTGTTGATTTTTAGGAATACGAAATTAATAATTATAATTGAAAATATTGTTATTGAATAACAACATTGAGTCTTGCTACGAAAAATTGAGCACTTTCAAAAATATTTCTACCATCAAAATCATTTATTTTTTTTTATATAATTGCTTCGATAAAAATGTACACAATATTACTGGATATAATTTACAATGTCAGCTAGGTAACTTAATAAAGAGTTGAGTTCACTATTTATAATTTGAGCTTTGTTACATTCAATCTTTTCTAGCATCCCAAATTTTTGTAATGTTGACAAACAAAATTTATTGTCAAGTGAACAAGTTGATATGATTTTATTACAGTAATATTTTTTATGTTACTTGTTAATTTTTAAAAAAGTTACTTATCGATCATCATCACCCAGTGAATTTTTTGTCTGTTTAATATGGATCAACAAATTGATAAACCTGATATATTCCTTTGACATTGCTCTAAGATGATCGCATAAATAAACCTGCGCTATAACAATATTTATTGAAAATAGTTAGCGCATAAGTACGGCTGAGAACAATCAGCGCCAAATTGGCAAATTTGAGAAGCTCTAGGTACAGGACATATTTTGTCCCATTTGGCCTATCCCCCACTACAGGGAGTTGACTCTCCTGGCTTCTAGTCTTCTTGCTTTGAACACTAGATACACTACACACACATGACACACAACTCCATTTTTCAGTGATATTTTGGTAATATATAGTAATTTCTAGTGATTTAAACGCGCGTGTGAATTTACCCGCTCGACATTGTCGAGCAGGTGGATTAAGGGTGCGAACTCACGACAAGCTAAAATTTCCGCTTGTAAACATGGTGGCCAATGGCGGCTGCAAAAATAACCAAATTATAACTAAATTTACTAAATTTACTGCAAATCCATGGTGTCTCTTCGTGACTGCAGAACAAGCTTGACACCGCCAAGCTTGTTCTAAAATCACGGATTCGCAATAAATTTAGTGAATTTGGTTATTTTTGCAGCCGCCGAGTTTACAAGCGGAAATTTTAGCTTGTCGTGAGTTCGCACCCTAAATCTGCCTAAATCACGGAAGCGCCATGTTTAGAATTACGGCAGCCATTGAAAACGCAAACTTTTTGCATGTCGTGAGTTTGAGCCCTAAGCATAGGAGTTCACTACGGAAGCCGGGTAGGGACATTGAGTGCTTACGTGCAATCGTACGAACGCAAACAGACAAACCAAAGTTTGCGTACGTGCGATCGTACGATTGCCATATATTTGGCAACGCACGCAAATTCATTGTGTATACGTGTGAACCGAACGGATTATTCGGGCATGCGCAAAAAATTTTTGTCGAGCAGTATGACTGCGACAGAGAGATTGTCTGCACCGTAATGAATCCGCACAGCCCACTTATGGGAAAGCATAGGCGATGCGCAATATAGTAGTATTAAATAAATTAAGTTAACACCAGACTATAACCCCGGTCGTTTTTAAATGAATGAGGTAGAGTCAGTGGGTTAGGACTTAAACACACGTATATACGTCTTAACCCACTGACTCTACTTTGAGAACGACCGGGGTTATAGTCTGCAGTCTAATTCACAGGGCATTACAATTTAGGGCTTTTTTTCACCACTCACGGCGCTTGTGAAGCTTTTGTATGTAAAATCTATATAAAAAAAATTTTTACAAGCGCCATTAGCGGCAAAAAAAAGCCCTAAATTGTAAAAAATTTGCCCTGTGAATTGGACTGCTGGTGTTAACTTAACTCTGCCTAACTCTACCCCGTAACTCTTTATTGAAAAACGCACCACTGGGCAAATTTTTTACAATTTAGGGTTTTTTTGCCGGTGATGGCGTTTGTCAAATTTTTTTTATATAGATTTCACATACAAAAGCTCTACAAGCGTCACCAGTGGAGGAAAATAGCCCTAAATTGTAATGCCTTGTGAATTGGACTGCAGCACCCCCACCCGTATTCACCATATATTTAATACTACTATATTTCGCATCGCCTATGCTTTCGCGCATGTCCAAATAATCCGTTCGGTTCACACGTATACACAATAGGTGTGTTCGTTCACTATTCACACCGAGCGTATGCACGGAGCGTATGCAAGGAAGCGCTAGAGTTTTGCGGTCATTTGAAGAAACTTTAGTAACTAAAATTTACTAAAACATTCGTTTTTTTTCCGATGGTGGCGTTTGTGAAGCTTTTCTATGTGAAATCTATATAAAAAAAATTTTGTCCAGCGCTGGACGTTGAACTATACCAAAAAACTAACTATCCCTGGTGAACATATTTCTCCGAATTTCTCCGTGATTACTTCGAAATTCTCCGCGATTGCTTCGAATTTCTCCCAAATCGACCCATGCGGAGAAAAAAGGCGAAACATTTTCTCCTCGTCGTTGATTTTGAAAAAATTTCTCCGCGGTAAAATTATTTTTTTCACACGTTTCTCCGCGTGTGTTTTTCTCGAGAAAAAATATTTACGAACGTTCCCTCACCCAAGTTGATTCGGAGAAACGACGGAAAAATTGCTCTTCGTCGTCAATTTTAGAAAAAATTTCTCAGCAGTAAAATTATTTTTTCTCATGGTTGGGAAATGGCGGACAAATTTCTCCACTCTTTTTCCAGCTTTTCCCCACCATTTGTTCAATTTTTCTTCAACTTTTTCAATTTTCAATTTTTCCAAAAAAAAAAATGACTAATTATCAATTGTCAAAGCATGATGATGTTCATTTTTTTATAAAAAAAATGAAAATTCGAAGACACTTTATTTTAAAAAAGTTGATATACCTGAGGTACTTGTTCTACAAAACTCCTGTAATCGTTTTATCAAATTGATTAATAAGAATTACTTCGAATTTCTCCCAAATTGACTCATGCGGAGAAATGAGGGGAAAAATTTCTATATATGTATAGGGAAGTTTTTGATTTGACCTTAAGGAGGTTATGCAGAAATTACTCTTTTTTTAAAAAATATAATGAGAATGTTCTGAAATTTCTTACACGAGTAGATTTTTTCATTCTGAATACAACGGTATAATTATTTTCTTATGTTGATCGGTTAAATTTTTTGTAATTAATTATTGAAAATAATATTTAACATTGGCTCTTATGGAGATTTCAACCATTTTTTTCGGATAGAAAAAATGATGAAACAGTCTTGAAAAAAATCACACATATACTAGAAACCGAGTTTTATTGATTGCGCGAAAAATTTTCATATGTGGATCGGTCAATTAATGAGAAATTCATTATAAACTTTACAAAAATTAGATGTGGCAACGTATGGCATGTTCAAACACACACACATACCCGCAATCCCATATATTGTATACGGGGCGCAGGCGCTTTTCACTTTTTTTTTTTACAGTGTAGCCCGATTTCAGTTTTGTTTGTGACGTCAAAAGCGCCCCGCATCACCCGCAATGAATTTGTGCAAATATTATAAATTTTTATTCAAAGTTTTTTTTTTTCACAAAAAACTAATTTCGATGAACAATTGAATCGTTCATTCAATTTTTGAACAGATTTAAAATTGAAGTTTTATTTTCGATTCTTTTAAATATTAAACTATGTATTTTTTTATAATTTTGTTAATTTCTCGTTTTTTTTTTGCATACAATAGTTTTTGAATCATTAATCAATCAAGTATAAGCGATCCGCCGTCAAATTTTAACGATGCACACTATACTGTTAAACTAACATGAGACCATAGAGGTGGATAAAGAGTGTAAGGTTTGCTTTTTTACTGAGGCCGATATTTCGGACTAAATGAGGGCGCTGGGATCGCATTCAAACGACAGTATTGAAAGTGTCATTTTATTTACTGTTTGTTTACTTTTTGTGATGTTTGTAGTGCAAATACTGTTGACATCAATTTAAGTTCACTTTAAATACAAATATTATACAATAAATAAATTGAATTTAATTGATTGATAGATTAATCAATTTTTCAGAACTTGTATGAGAACTCTCTTATTTTTTTGCCTAATTTGTGTGTCTGAAAGTTAAATTTTCAAAGTTAAACACTAGGTTAGAACAGGTACAGAAAAAATTAGAAGAATGTGTATTGTTTGGAATTTTAATGGAGGAAAAAACAACAGGAAAACTAAAGGATCTTCTATTACTTATTTTAGTGTACCAAAGGTAATTATAAATTAATTCAGGTGGATGATATTATGACTAATAAAAAAATAGAATTTTTTTCTTGATGGTAATTCAATGTTAATTTAAGGGATTTGGACGATTTTTTAAAACGAAGAGAGAGACAACATTTTTTCTCTGTTTTTTGTCTTTTTCGCACTCATAGAAATATTGTGTTTCTAAAAGTCATCCGCAAGAGGTCTCTAGTGATTTTTCAATAATTCCTCATAACAATCCAATTTTTCATACTTTAATTATTAATTGTAAAAAAACTATGCTCCAAACCTCTTTTATTCTTTTTCTATACGTTTTCTTTTGTCTCATTTTATAACTCGATAGTTTTTTTTTCATGATGTCATATTGTCGATTGGAGATATTGGTATTTTAATGGATTTTTTTTGATGAAAATCGCATTCTCCATAAGAGCCAATGTTAAAAGTTGTCAACTTTAAAAATTATTAAAAAAAAAACGAGCTTCCAAACAATTACCAAAAAATCACATAAAATGTATTAGTATTTCAAAAATCTACTGTATAAATTTCATTACTTTCTCATATTCCGAAAAAAACCGTCCAAATCCCTTAAGTGAAACTGTCGTAACACTACTTAATCCTGAAGAAGTAAAATCTAAGAAAGAATTTAGTGGAATAGAAAAATTAAAGCTACAATGTTAATCTGTTCGGAACAACAACCAACTGGATACCTGTGATAATACCCTGGTGAAAACAATTTTGACAAAATTTGCCAAAATTAGTTAATGTTTGCAAAAATCTCCAATTTTTGACAAACATTGGCAAATTTTGTCAATTTTAAAAAGTTTTTTTTTTGTCAAATTTTGGCAATATTTGTCAAATTTTGTCAATTATGATAATTTTTTTTTTTTGATAAATTTTGAAAACGTTTGACAAAATTTGTTAAATTTTTTTTAAACCGTTAATTTAGAAGAAACTTTATGTTTTTGATAATTTTTCGAAATTTATCTATAAACTGGAAGATATCATCGAATTGTTGCCATCTTTGCTACTAATGATATTAATCAATCAGAAGAAAATAGAAAATAATATGTTGATAAATGTTTCCCGCATGCATGTAATGTTCTGTTAGTATATTAAGAAAATCATATATCCATCACTCATTTGGTAATATTGAACAAATACCCTGGTAGAAATAATCTCTCCGGATTCTCTCCGGATTTCTCCGGATTTTTCCTGACTTTTCCGGATCCCCCCGGATTTGTCCGGACTTACTCCGGATTTGTCCGGACTTAATCCGGAAAAAATCCGGAGATATTATAGAAATAGTCTGGAGTTTACTCCGTAAATATCTCCGGAAGTCTCAATTGCGTAGAAAATCCGGAGAAAATTCGGAGAAAGTCGGGAGAAAATCCGGAGAAAATCCGGAGAAATCCGTAGAAAACCGAAGACAATCCGGAGAGATTATTTCTACCAGAGCTGTATGAGAAAACCGTATCGCTAAATGATTGCCGCATAATCAAGTGGCGCTGTACTATTCCGGTAACGTGCGTGATTTGTATCGCTTTCGTTTTAAAATGCGCATAAAAAAATAACTAATTAATTTATTTGTCATAATAATTCGAAGGCCTTTTTTTTATTGACCGTCAATAAAAAGCAAGCTGTCACTTGGTATTGACATAGTAATCAAGTTTAATTTGGCAAATATAGCTAAAAAATAGATAAAACTAAATGAATTGTGTAGTAATCCTCATTAACCCCTCAGACATTTGCTAAAATAAATTAAAATACTATTGGCAATTGTTGCTAAGGGAAGGATGTGATTGAAAGAATTAATTCGTAGTCTAGATTAATTCCTTAGCAATATTTTCTATAATAAATCAAAATTATTAAGTTAAATGGCTGAGGAATTTATTTAGACTACTAAGTAATTTATTTGGTTACATCCTTTCCTTAGCAACATTTGCCATTATTAATCACTTAAAAAACTATTGGCAAATGTTTCTAAGGAAAGAATGTAACTAAATAAATTAATTCGTAGTCTAGATTAATTTATTAGCCATTGTCTACAATTTTTATAATTCATTATAAAAAATATGACTGAGAAATTAACCTAGACTACGAATTAATTTATTTGGTAACATCCTTTCCTTAGATACATTCGCCATAATTAATCAATTAACAAGCTATTGACAAATGTTTCTGAGAAAAGGATGTGACCAAATGAATTAATTGATAGTCTAGATTATTTCCTCAGCAATATTTTCTATAATAAATTAAAATTATTGTGTCAAATGGATGAGGAATTAATTTAGACTACGAATCAATTTATTTGGTTACATACTTTCCTTAACAACATTTGCCAATAGCTTTTCAATAAATTAATTATGGCAAAAATAGCTAATGAAAGGATGAAACTGAGTAAATTTATTAAAAATCTAGATTAATTCCACAGTTATTCGACCCAATAAATTTAATTTAATATAGAAAATATTGTCAAGGAATTCATTTAGACTACGAATTCGTTTATTTGGTTACATTCTTTTCTTAGCAACATTTGCCGATAGCTTTTTAATTAATTACTTATGGCCAATGTTCCTACGATTCATTTCTCAGCCATTTGCCAAAATAAATAAAAAAATGTCAAATTTGTCAAATTACTGCACTCATATTCACAGGGCAAATTTTATACAATTTAGGGCTTTTTTTGCCACTGATGACGCTTGTCAAATTTTTTTTTATAGATTTCACATACAAAAGCTTTACAAGCGCTATGAGCGCAAGCATTTCTATAGCGTGGAGACAGCGCTATAGTCTTGCAAGGCTTTTAAAGGCCTCCTTTCCACCAAAATTCTAGTAATTATCTAGTGATTAAAGATCTATCATTACTAGATAATTACTAGAATTTTGGTGGAAATCAGCCTTTAAAAGCCTTGCAAGACTATCGCAGCCAGTGTTGGGTAGGTATGAAACCCATTTTAATTTACAATGTAATTTACATGTAGCTTACACGTAATTTACACCTTGTTTTGTACATGGTAAATTACACGACTTGTGCGCTTCGCCGTGAAGAGTCCGGAACTAAGTATTTCGTAGCCATTTTTCAAACATATGTTTAATGTTTTCATTACTCACGATGTTTATTGTTATTTGTTGTTATTCTTATTATTATTATATTCTTTAATTAGAATTAATTTGTTCTTGTATTATATTAAACAAATTGTAAACAATGTCAGGTGGCAGGTCATCACAGGTATCCAGTTGGTTGTTGTTCCGAACAGATTAACATTGTAGCTTTAATTTTTCTATTCCACTAAATTCTTTCTTAGATTTTACTTCTTCAGGATTAAGTAGTGTTACGACAGTTTCACTTAAGGGATTTGGACGGTTTTTTTTCGGAATATGAGAAAGTAATGAAATTTATACAGTAGATTTTTGAAATACTAATACATTTTATGTGATTTTTTGGTAATTGTTTGGAAGCTCGTTTTTTTTTAATTAATTTTTAAAGTTGACAACTTTTAACATTGGCTCTTATGGAGAATGCGATTTTCGTCAAAAAAAATCCATTAAAATACCAATATCTCCAATCGACAATATGACATCATGAAAAAAAAACTATCGAGTTATAAAATGAGACAAAAGAAAACGTATAGAAAAAAAATAAAAGAGGTTTGGAGCATAGTTTTTTCCTAACTGAGGCATGTTAAACACAATTTTAATGAACGCTGGTGCGTCGTTAAAGTGGCGCATTATCACACTGGTCCCTACGAGAGTTAGTTTTTGTTTTTTAGTGTGTTTTTGTTTTATAGTAAACGTCGTGCAAAGCGTAGACTACGATAATGCTGGTTTTAATGCTGATGTAAGCGCGTAATAAATAAAAGGCCCCGTAGAAGTTTTTAGCGGCGCCATTTCATGGCGTGGTTACTCTGGTAACTGTGATTACAGCCATATTTTCTCTCACACACACAATTATCTACAATTTATATCTAACTGGCCCTAACATAACATTCAAAAACTAGTTTTATCAAACAAAAAACTAATTTATTACATAGTTATGTTTGTTTTTATAATTTTTAAAGAAATATTTTTGGTTCTTGTTAATTACTAATTAACAATCAACAATTAATTAATTAACTAATTACAATTGATTATTAACAATTAATAATTAGATAAGTATTTTTTTTTTTTTTTGATATTTCTTTGATTTGGTTGAAATAATGCTTATAATAATTTTTTTTTCTTCTTTATTTTATTCATTTGTAAGTTTACGCCCTTGACATTGCATCTTGACATGCAACAATTTTAGTGTGTATTTGATTGAACAAATTTTTTTTTTTTTATTCAAACAATTGTTCTGGATAATTTGTTTAAACAATTTGTCAATTTTTTTTTTTTTTTTTTGTTTAGACACAAAAAAATACCAATTGTTTTTTGTTTTACACAATAGTTTTGTTAAGTTGTTATTTTCATTGTTTTTTTTTCATTAGATAAATATTTTTAGTATTTATTAAATAAATAATTAGTACTACTAAATTTTTTGTAGACCAAAAAATAAAAAATATTTTTTGTTTGTTGGAACAATATAAAAGAAAATGTATATGATTGATATATTAGTATTATGAAATTTGGAAAAAAAGGGAAGTTCAGTGAAAGTTTAGATTTAGTAATTTTAACAAACAGTTTGTTTTTTTCAATAGAAAGAATTTAAAAAATTATTAATTATGTTTGAACTCTAAATTTTTTTTTTCGAGTGGGGGGGGGGGGGCTTGCATATAATATGTAATTAATAAATATCTGATACAAAAAAATTATTATTTTTTTCTTGTGTAATATCAATATAAAATTCTTGGTTAATGCAAAGTCGTATAAAATTTTTTAATTATAAGACTAGCCCAAAATGTATTATATGTATATGTCATTTTCAAGTTAATTCAAAGAACGATAAATTTATTCATATTCAATTAAATAATCGTAATTATTAAAAAAATTGATATGCAAAAATCATGCTTATTTTTTAACTAACTTTGCTTTTTTTGGCACACATGTTTTTAAATTTTTTTGTTAATGCCATTGATTATAATATTATAACGAACTATATTATATAAACATATCTCATAATTATGTTCGTTCGTTCATTTATTTATTATTGTATTTATCCTTAAGAAAAAAAAGCAGTCATGTCATGGCGTCGCATTTTGCGTGCGCATCCAAATTTGAACTTGGCGCTTTATTTTTCAAACTTAGCGCCTCATTTTTGAATTTACTGGAATCTGATTGGGGTATCAGAAGGTCACGTGCATGTCGTATAAATTGATATAGGTGGCGCTAATTGCATATACATATGTATGTGTGTGTTGACATATGTGATTATAACAACATTTTATATCTGTCAAAAAATATTAATGCCCATAACCTTCAAATGATTTACCAATATTTAATTGAATTGTTCTAAATAAAAGAGTAGTTAATGTGTTAAAAAATAACGAAAAAACTACATCCAAACACAAAAAAAAAAAGATAGATTCATTTTTAAATAGGAAACGCGAACCTGTAAGAATGAAATCAAGATTTGTACATAATTAACAATAACAAAGTATTGTTAATTAAAATTTTTTAGTAATCAGATTTTTTTATTCAATCATTATTGAAGTACGAAACCTACATTCATTGGTTTAAATAAACTCACGATATTCTCTTCAAGAAGAAAAAAAAAAATTATTCAACAATATTTGTAAATAAATGTTAACAATATTGTTCGAGGTGACATGCAATTGTTAATTAACAATTTTTCATATCATTTTCCACTGAAGTACGATTTCTGCTATTATCAGCCAACGTTTTTTTCTCCAAAGATAAAAAAGGAATTACTTAAAAGGATTATTCTATTATTTTGAGTGTCATGTAATATTTTATTAACAATTCTATGGTGCCTCAAAAAATAAATGTTATTAAATGATTTGTTTTACGCTTAAAGGAAAAGTCATGGGTTAATTTGTATTAATAATAACAGAATTTGTCCTTTAATGGAAAAGAATAGAAAAAAATTGTTCCTCGGATAATGAATAATGATAGATAATTTTTTTCTTTATTCTCGAAAAAAAAGTCATGAGCTTATTTGAATCAATGAAAGCAGGATTCGTACTTTAATAATATTAAAAAAAAAATAGTTTACTCGATGATAGATGAAAAAAAAATTGTTGAACGACAATTATTTATTAACCGTTGCATAGTGCCGTCAATGAAAAATATTTTTAAAATTTTAAATAATTTTTTATTATTTTTGATGAGAAAGTCGTGAGCTAAAAAATTTTAATTTACAATCTATGTTATTGTTATTGAGGTGTAACTTTTTATTTTATTGATACAAGTTGTAGCTTTTCCCTGGTGGAAATATTACTCCTGCATTACTCCGACATGAGATTGATGCCGGAGTAATTTCGTCGGCATGAAATTAGTACCGGCCATGGTAGAAATATACAGGTATGTCCATTCCTCGAACCAAAAATCAATTCTACTGCGCAAAACTCTAAGTAGCCATCTTGTCTACATGTGTGTAAATCTGTGTGACCGTCATATTATTATTATTAGCCATCTTGTTTGTATGTGTGTAAATTTGTGTGCCCGTCACACTATTATTATTATACTGTTATTACCTATGCAGAACATCTTTAAAATTTACATTAACCATAATTAAAAACTTTAAAAATATTGTTTAATAATTATACATATTTATAAATGTGTCAAAACAATTAGAGGTTGAATTTTTACTTTTTCACAACAAACAATTAGGAAAAATAAAATCAATTTTTACATATTTAGTTAACAAACTAGAAGTATGGATGAAAAAAACAATATAAATATTGCACTGAATGCAATACAATGTTTGGTACATACTTGTACGTACATTTGACTTAGAGTTTTGAATGAAAAAATTATAGAAGATAAAAAAAAAAGAAATAAGAAAAAAAAGTTAAAAAAAATATGTAACAACCCTGGTGAAAATAATATGGCGGATTATGTCATAATATGCCAAAATATGACATAATCTGACATCTTCTGTCATTATTACTTTTCAGAATTTGTCGGAAAATGCCGGAATTTCTAAGGTTATTTGGACTTCCGACAAATTCCGACAAATTCTTACAAGATTTTTTTTTGATGATTATGCCATATTATGTCATATTATGACATATTATGACATAATGCGCCATTTTTTAACGTCAATTTATGGCATTTTATGTCATAATATGACATAATTTACCATCTTTTTATGGCATTCTACGGCATTTTATGGCATATTATGACATAATCCGCCAACTTTTTATAGCAATTTATGGCACATTATGTCATAATATGGCATAATCCGCCGCAACTTTTTATGGCATTTTATGGCATCTGGCGAATTTCTGATATTTATTAAACATAACTATTTACGTACACTGCAAAAACTGCGCCTTTGGATTATAGGCACTGTTCCATTGGATTCATGGAGCACATTTTATTGAGCGCTGCTCAATGATATTCAAGGAGCACCGATATCGGTCCAGTTGCTCTGTTAATTCAAAGGTACTGTTCAACTGTATTCGTTGAGCAGCCTGAGCCGTCACTCGAATTAAGAAAGAGACACGCATACACGTAACATAACCTCTCTATATCAGTAACTATTAAACAATTAACATATATATGAATGCATATATGTTAAATATTCGATAAAATTAATAACTAAAGATATATAGAATATTTATAATAATTTGTAAATGAATATTTATGATGTAAATATCATGACATGACAGATATAAAAGTACAAATAGAGAGAGAGAAAAAATATAATGTAGTTGTGTTTGCGCATGCCTCCGAAACGCCGAAATCTGCTCAACAAATATATAGGTACAGGACCAAGAAATCAAAGGAACAACTTTAGCGGAGCAGTGCTCCATGAATCCAATGGAACAGTGCCTATAATCCAAAGGCGCAGTTTTTGCAGTGTAGTATTCATTTTTACTTCTTTCAAACAATTACGGGAAACATTGATTATTTAAATTTTTGTATTATTATATCGTCATATTTTTTGGATATGAATATGATGGATCCATATCGTTATCGTATATATAAGAACTAATTGTGAGATGACCACATGCGAGAAACTTCAAAAAGCAATGTACAAGAAGAAATGTAAAAAAAATGGTATCACTCAAAAAATTTCTTGCGTAATAATTTAATAACAAAGTCACATAATTAAAACAACGACGTGACCGAGAATAAAATATTATTTACTAAAAAACTATTATCAAAATGATTTTGCCATTACAAACTTTTTAGATGTCAGAATATGCCATATTCTGACATATTCTTATATGATTTTTGGATGCCAGAATATGACATTTTCTGGCATATGAATTTTGTCGGAATATGTCAGAATATGGCATATTCTGACATATTCTTACATGATTTTTGGATGCCAGAATTTATATGCCATTTTCTGGCAAATTAATTTTGTCGGAATATGTCAGAATATGCCATATTATGACATATTATGACATATTCTGACATATTCTCACATGATTTTTGGATGCCATAATATGCCATTTTCTGGCAAATGAATTTTGTCGGAATATGTCGGAATATGTCAGAATATGGCATATTCTTACATGATTTTTGGATGCCAGAATATGCCATTTTCTGGCAAATTAATTTTGTCGGAATATGTCAGAATATGCCATATTCTGACATATTCTTACATGATTTTTGGATGCCAGAATATACCATTTTCTGGCAAATGAATTTTTGTCGGAATATGGCATATTTTGTCATATTATGTCAGACTATGTCATATTATGCCATATTATGACATAATCCGCCAAATTATTTTCACCAGGGAAAGTTAAATATGGATTTTATTTTTTATTTTTTATAGAATTAATCATTTGTTTATGTGTCTTTATTATTTTCAAGTTTTTATTGAGACCACACTGAAAAAACGATGCCGCTGGCGCAACGGTACTTGACGCTACGGCAACGGAACTAACGTCCGTTGCTAGCCAGCACCCGTATTCAGAGGATGTTCTCATTAGGGCGTTTTTTTTCCGATGGTGGCGTTTGTGGAGCTTTTCTATGTGAAATCTATATAAAAAAAATTTTGTCAAGCACCATCAGCGGAAAAAAAAAGCCCTAATAAGAACAATTTTGCCCCGTGAATACGGGTGCAGCTCCGTTGTCGCAACTGAACTAACGTAGAAGAATCTAAGGTACGTTGCGACAACTTACAAGGTCCGCTGTCGCAGCGGACCTCGAGTCCTTCTCGTCAGTTCAGCCCGATTCACGGTTTATAGTACCGGTGGATTGACTGACCCAACCGTATACGTTGTATATTTAAATAATGAGCCACTTAATACATAATTTTATAATTCAATGGAGTTTAAAAATATAATTAATACACAAATAATGGTTTTAAAGAAATAGAATCTTATAAGAAAAACTACTTGTCTATTTTTTTAAAACCATTATTTGTGTATTAATTATATTTATATCAATATTTTCATTGTTTATTAATTTAAACAACGATGTATCATAAATGAATCAAAAAATATATTTTTTAAATGAATAAACAATGAAAAACGTACGAAAAACAAAAGATATTGACATTTATTATTCTTTATTTATTATGCATTTGTAGCACCATATGACCACGTTGCGTGCCCATGCTGATTTTCAGGTCCGCTGAAATAGCGGACTTATAGTCGGCTGCGGGAAAGAAATGTTTCGTTGCGCCAGCGGACTACCGATGCCGGTACTTTAGACCGCTGCGCCAGCGGCACCGTTTTTTCAGTGCATCTTTGATAGAGTGAAACCGTCAGAAGAAGTTCACGAGGTATGTTATGCGCATGCGCGAATATTGACGCATACAGAGACAAATTGTATGTCTGTGTGTACAAGAATTGTGAGTGGGGGGATGAAGCTGTTCACACAGATATACAATTTGCCTTTGTGTGCTTCCATATTCGCGCATGTGCATATGGTTTCTCATGATCTTCTTCTGCCGGCTTCACTCTATGTACTTCAAATTATGATTCAAATAAAATCGCGCTAATTTAGCCAATATGGCGACGTAGGGGCCGCACTTCTTATTGGCGTAAAAAACGTATGCGCATGGACCTACCTGTATATTTCTACCATGGTACCGGCAAAATTATTTCGGCATGAGATCAATGAAGGAGATAAAAATCCAGCATTGATCTTATGCCAGAGTAATTTCTCAAAAAATGGACCAAAAACGGAGTAATGCCTGAGAAATATTTCCACCAGAATTGCTCTTTTCTTTGAAATAGATAGGAGATAAATAGAAAAAGGATTCATCATTTAAAGCACCATGCCTCTGTATATTGTGTAAACATTTTTTGGAGTAACTTTTTTTTTTTTTTTTTTTTTGTCGTTATTCTTCAGATGAATAATTCCGATGTTAATAGCACAAATTAATACAAAATAATTATTTGATCATTTAGCAACTTTTTCATGATTCCGAGTCAATTTAAAAAAAAAATTAACCTGTCCTCCACCTTTCAATAACGTGTAAATAAAATAATTGTTGACATTATTAAAAATTAGTACAAATCAAATAATTATTTAATAGCCTTAAGGGTCATAATGGATTTCGTATCCACGGGCTGGGCTCAAGCATTCTATTAGGCATCGTCAAATATTATTTATAAATTAATTAAAAATTTCATTGTTTTTTTTTGTTATTAACACCACATGATGACGTGTCATTAGAATTTAGCATATAGCATAGAAACAACTGAGGCGGCCGCTTGCAGCCGGCGAGAGGCGCTAGTTCTCACAAAAAAGCTAGATGACATTGACATATGTTTTTATTTGTTTACAACAACAGGGGTATGTTCCAAAACCTGGTTCAGTTCGGTATATCAAGATGGCAGCGATTCAAATCAAATATATAAAAATTTTAAACACCCCTATAAACTTTTTTATATTAGTGTCAGTTGATGTATTTTTTGGTAGAGGAAGGAGAATAGTATTACTTAGTTATTTTTTATTCTTACCAATAATAAGTATAAGTGATTATTAGATTTATTAATTTAAATATTGTTAAATTATTATTTTGTTGGTGAGTGAGGAATTGAATTAAGGAATATATTTTAGGATTAATTAATTTAATCAAAGTATTTTAATGTATTTATCAAAGATTTAATTTAAACTAAAGAATCTAAGTAAAGGGATGATCTTGTCAATGCGAAGCTTCAAGTAAGACAGTCAGACTTAGACTAACGCTTTTACAAATATTATTTTTCATCTAAATTTCCTTTTTGCCTTTTTCAATATCCTTGAGAAAAGAGAAATCTTCTGAAATATGTTTACAAGGACAACGCAACATACTTTAACACTTAAACGTAATACAAATAAATATGTTCACCCTTATACCTGAGTTCCCAACATGCGTTTTACCTTTTTCTTCGTTTTTACCATTACCCTCTTGTTCAAAGTCTACCGACAAGTAAAAAATTGAATATGTTTTTCTAACAGTGATAAACTTATTATTGCGATAAAAAAAATGGCAAAAAAAACACTGAAATCCGCCATCTTGATATACCGAACCGAACGAAGGTTTTGGAACGTACCCCGATTGCTCCGAATTATTCCGGAATTGCTCCGGATTATTCCGGAATTGGCCCACTTAGAAAAAATTCGAAAAAATACGAAAAATCGGTTGCAATTCCAAAATACTCGAATTCCTGTGTTAAATGGAGGAAAAAAAATGACCGAAAAATTTTAATGGGCCAATTCCGGAGTGATACGGAGTTTTCCGGACTTTTACGGAGTTTTTCGGAATTTTACGGAGTGTTTCCGGACTTTTACGGAGTATTTCCGGACTTTTACGGAGTATTTCCGGAATTTTACGGAGTTTTTCCGGAGTTTTACGGAGAAATTATTTCCACCAGGGATGTTCTCATTAGGGCATTTTTATTCCGATGGTGGCGTTTGTGGAGCTTTTCTATGTGAAATCTATATAAAAAAAATTTTGTCAAGTGCCATCAGCGGAAAAAAAAGCCCTAATGAGAACAATTTTGCCCCGTGAATACGGGTGCAGGTTGTTTGGCGTCAGGTAAGGCTAGGTATGGGTTCTTTACATTATTTACATTATTTACGTTTTTTACGTAAATTACGTGTAATGTAAATAACTCGAAAAAATGCCCATTTACCCAACACTGATCGCAGCCAATGGGACATGTTCCATTTTTTCGTGCAAGAACTTCATGGAGGTGTTAAACTCCATGAACTTGGTCGAAAAACTATGCTAGTGGCCACATGCCTTAAGGAGCAAGAAGACTAGAAATACTGTATTTCTTCTTGACGTAAACATTCGTCTGCATTCGTCGCCAGATAACCACATACTGGTATGATACCGGTATGTTTCCGGTATATAAGTGGTAGAAAAGTTGTATTATACAACCGGCATAAACAGGTATTATACCGGTATACTGTACTGTCACAGCGTACCAGTAAAAAACGGGTAAAATCTCAGACTTTTTATGACAAGTCGTCTACGGAATGTTTACTGGTATGATGCCGGTATTTTACTAATATATATAGAGTAAAAATAATACTAGCAATATACTGGTGTTTTACCGGTACTTTGTTAACGATATATTCTTAATTTATAATAAATAATTTGTGATTTATCAAAAAGGAAATTCTATCAATTAAATCAATAAGAAAAAGTCCAAGGGAAAGCAGTAGCTAAGGAAAGGTGTAGTAAGGAATTACAGTTGTAGGTGTAGGTGTAGGTTGTAGGTGTAGCTAACGAAAAGATGTAGCTAAAGAATGACAGTTGCCAAAAAAATTATGTTTTGGGCAACATTAATTTCTTAGCTGCATCTTTTCCTTAGCTACTGCTTGTCCTTGGTATTTTTTATTTATTCAATTAATAAAATACATGTAGTTTCAATTTAAGTGAATGAAAATCCCCGAAAAAGAGCAGTAGCTAAGGAGAAGATGCAGCTATTTCTATTAATTGAATTTAAAAAATTAATTGCTTTTTAATATATATTGTACTAATGGAATTTTTCATATGCAGTATATTAAAATTTCATATGCAGTATACATATAAGAATTTCATATACGGTATATGAATTTTTCATATACTTGCTTTGAGCTGAAAGATTCCGAGTATATGATTTTTTTATATGTAGTATACGAAATTTCCATATACAGTACCCAGGTAGAAATCCGACCTCGTTTCGACGTCGAAACGAGTGTATCTTCCGAGCTTGACGCTCGAATCGATTTCGGCGTCAAGCTCGATTCTATGTAGAAATGTTACACGTTTCGACGTCGAAAGGAGGTCAAAACGAGGTAGAAAATAAAAATCGCACAAAAAGACTTAAATAATGGATATTATACTAGAAAATCAATATTATTACACGGAGAAAAATTTTCAGCAAATTTTGCTATGGCGCCATATCATTGAGGGTCTATGTTCTGACTATTAAAATATTTACTATCATGTTAAAAAAAGAAAACAATTTTTGCTTTGAAAAATTGAAATGTACCATAGCAATTTATATAATGTTTTTTTTTTTGCTATGTTCAGAAAAAAAATTACAACGCATTAAGAAATTTTTACCGAGGCCAAATTTATAAGTTAAAATAATCTAGCCTAAAAATTACATTGTACCATAGCAAAATATATTTATTTTTTTTTTTGCTTCGTTATTCATAAAATTTTACGTTGTTGCTGTGGACAAAATTAAAATGATCCTCTGAAAATTTACAATGTGCCATAGTAAAAATTTAATTCTCTCAGAAATCTTATAGGTGTCACTGATATATACAAAGCAACATGGTTAAAATTACAATGGGCCATAGCAAAAGCAATGACAGACTCAGAAATGTCAACCACCCCCACTTTTTAGCCGACTGCGCAGGCGTGTCTTTGCTAATGTTTAAGTTGTTAATAAAAAACAAACAAATGTTAGCTTTTGTAAATGTCGTTGTGGCGCAGCGGATAACGCGTAGGAATTCTGTTCGGAAGGTTTGGGGTTCAAACCCTGGTTTAGGTTAATAAATTAAAAAAATAAAATAAAATAAAAAGAAATAAAAAAAAAACAAATAAATAAATTATGGATATTGACAATAAAAAAAAAAATTTTTATAATATTTTCAATAAATGGAATAAATTTTGCGTTTGACCATAACAAAAATTACTATGGTACACAAAAAAAAAATAGCCACGTCCACACGATATTTTCCTATGGCCCATATGAAAATATCATGAAACCGATAGACGGCGCAGCTCAGCTATGAGCCATTGTAAAATTTGCTATGTTTTTTTCGTAAAAAAAAATAAAAAATTCTCTCCGTGTAGTTATATTAAACAAAAATATAAAAATCATAATAATAATAAATTTATAAGGTTTTTATGTATTTTAATTTCTAACCCGATTCAACTTCGTTTCGACATCGAAAAGTAACGTTATTCGACGTCGAAACGAGATTGAATCGAGCTAATAAATAAAGGGCATGAAAGAATATTGAATTATTAAATTTATAATAACAATAATAATAATGATAATATTGATAATAAAATATTATTATTATAATTATTAGCTTAAAAGCGCCCCCTATATAAGAAGAATTATGTTTTACAGAAATAATGTTGCTTAAAATATAATTTTTTGGCAACCTTAATTCCTTAGCTACATCTTTTTCTAAGCTACTGCTTTTTCTTGACATTTTTATTTTTTGAAAATAAAATTACATGTATATTATTTATTTGATAAATTAAAATGTCCAAGAAAAAGCAGAAGCTAAGGAAAGAATGTAGCTGAGGAATTAAGGTAACCAAAGAATTATGTTTCAAGGAAATAATGTTGCTTAAAATATAATTCTTTGGCAACCTTAATTCCTCAGCTACATCTTTTCCTTAGCTACTGCTTTTCCTTGGGCATTTCTATTTATTTTATCAATAAAATACATGTAAATTTATTTTCTAAAAATACAAATGCCCATGAGAACAGTAGCTAAGAAAAGATGTGCTTAAGAATATTGTTAAAGAATTATATTTGAAGCAACATTATTTCCTTCAAACATAATTCTTTGGCAACCTTACTTCTCTAGCTACATCTTTTCCTTAGCTACTGCTT
Source organism: Aphidius gifuensis (assembly GCF_014905175.1). NCBI lineage: Eukaryota > Metazoa > Arthropoda > Insecta > Hymenoptera > Braconidae > Aphidius > Aphidius gifuensis. The sequence goes on along the minus strand of NC_057791.1, from coordinate 8,743,840 downwards.
TTCCTTGGACATTTGTATTTTCAAAAAATAAATTCACATGTATTTTATTCATGAAATAAATAAGAATGTCCAAGGAAAAGATGTAGCTAAGGAATTAAGGTTGCCAAAGAATTATATTTTAAGCAACATTATTTCCTTGAAACATAATTCTTTGGCAACCTCAATTCCTTAGCTACATCTTTTCCTTAGCTACTGCTTTTCCTTGGACATTTGTATTATTAAAAAATAAATTTACATGTATTTTATTTAAGAAAAAATTTAAAAAGGCCCAAGGAAAAGCAGTAGCTAAGGAAAAGATGTAGCTAAGGAATTAAGGAAAAACGTTGCTTAAAACATAATTTTTGGGCAACCTTAATTCCTTAGCTACATCTTTTTCTAAGCTATTGCTTTTTTTTGGACATTTTTCTTTTTAAAATATAAAGTTACATGTATATTATTTATTTAATAAATTAAAATGTACAAGAAAAAGCAGAAGCTACGGAAAGAATGTACCTAAGGATAAAGGAATTAAGGTTGCCAAAAAATTATATTTTAAGCAACATTATTTCCTCAAAACATAATTCTCTTTATATAGGGGCGCTTTTAAGCCAATTATTATTATTATTATTATTATTATTATTATTATTATGAATTCAATAATTTAATATTTTTTTATGCATTTTATTTTCTAGCTCGATTCAACCTCTTTTCGACGTCGAAACGAGCTCGAATCAAGGTTGAATCGGGTTAGAAATTAAAATACATAAAAACCTTATAAATTTATTGTTATTATTATTTTTATTTTCATATTTTTGTTTAATGTAACTAATAATATTGATTTTCTAGTATAATATCCATTATTCAAGTCTTTTTGTGTGATTTTTATTTTCTACCTCGTTCCGACGTCGAAACGTGTAACATTCCTATATAGAATCGAGCTTGGTCTTCGACGTCGAAACGAGGCTTAGTGTCGAACTCCGAGACTAATTTCTACCTGGGTATATGAAATTCTCATATACCAGCAGATTTGGTGCAATTTCCATATATTGAATATGAAAATTTCATATATTTTCCTCTCCGTGCACACGGAGAAAAAAAAACGACAAACATTGTTAAGAAAACAGGACAAAAATTGTCGTGCCGCACAACAAAGTAGAGGCGAAGTTGAAACTCTATAATACCACTGAAATATAATAAAACTGGAAGCCGAACTTCGTGTCGCCGAGAGAGAAACTCGATAGTTGGCCTGTTGTCCTTGTCGGTACAGTCACGTCAACTATAATTGGTTGAGACTACTGAAATATAATGTAACTTTTATACCGTGTAGTACTAGTTTGTTTTGACGTTGACTGTACAAGATTTAATGTGCGCATGCGTGAGTGAGAGGGAATGCCAACCAATATATTGCTATCTCTGGCGACACTCCGTGCATTGGCTAAGCATAGGAGTTCACCTTCCAGTTTATATTTTATTATATTTCAGTGTATAATACTTGTTCTGCTGGTAGTACAGTTTTCGTTCATCTGGCAGAGTAATAATTGCCGTGCTGTTTAACAAAATTTGTCATGCTCCAAACAAAAATTAATCGACATACAACAAAATTTGTTATGCTCCAAACAAAAACTGTTGAACATACAATTTTTGTATTTAGTTTAATAATTTTTATTATTCCACATAACAAAAATTCTAAAACCATATTAAAATTTTTTTTTTCAAAATTACGGAATAAATTTTCATTATGATAATTAAAAATAAGAAGGAAAATAAGTGAGAAACAAATTAATTCAAATTACGATGCTTCGATTTATTTTTCATATTTATAATTATTAAAGATTAAAATAAAAAATCTCTGCATTAAAATGACAGATGAAAATTATGTTTGCCATTTTCATATAATTTCATACTTTATTGTTGATCCGATTTGTTAAATATTTAGTTTTGTTATTTATCTAGTTGCTCACAAATATTTTAGTCTATAATTCAATTATTAAAATGTTATTAAAACCTGACATCTTGGGATTAATTAATTTATTTTTAAAACGTCATTCACACAAAAGCTGATCTCAACTTAGACTGACTTATAGAAAATTCCACACAATACCATGTAGATATACCGAGGCACACGAACAAGACCGAGTCTTACCGATAACACCCGAAAATCAAATTGTTGTGCAGCACGGCAATATTTATTGAGCAGCCGAACAAATATTATTGAGCAACACAACAAATATTATTGGATAGTAAAAATTGTTGTGCAGCTAAATAAAATTTGTTCAACGATACAATAAAATTTGTTGTAGCACAACAAATTTTGTTTAACGATAGAACAATTTTTGTTGCAGTACAACAAAAAACGACAGGATAGGATTTCGCCTCTAGTTTGTTGTGCTCTCACAACAATTTTTGAAGTTTTTTTTTCTCAGTGTGTATTGATACATTGTTTTTCAATGATTTTATTGTTAATGAACAATTGAAATTTATTATCAACGAATAAAATTCAAGACGGCCCTAGTAAACGGCCCAAATAAAAGTAAGCGGCCGCCTCCGTTGTTGCTATTGCTATATGCCAAATGCTAATGACATGTCATTATGTGGTGTAAATAACGAAAAAAAATGGAATTTTTAATTAGAGGAAAAATTAATTTACATATAATATTTGACGATGCCTAATAGAATGCGTAAGCCCAGCCCACGGAAACGGAACCGTTTTAAAATATTCATTGGAGGCCTTTTGATTTGTACTAATTTGTAATAATTTGTTGTATATATTTTATTTACACCTTATTGATGGGTTGGAGCCTAAAGGACGTTTCAATTTTTATTTTTATTAACTCAGAATCATGAAAAAAGTTGTTAAATGATCAGAATTATTTTTATTAATTTGGACTTTTAACATCCGAATAACGACAAAAAAAGAAAAAAATTACTCCAAAAAGTTTATACAATATACAGACGCATGGTGCCTTTAATGATAAATTCGTTTTTCATTTGCTTCTTATCTATTTCAAAGAAAAGAGCAAAGGCTATGATTTGCATCAATAAAATAACAAATTACACCTCAATAACAATAACATAGATTGTAAAGTAAAATCCTGTAGCTCATGTCTTTCTCATAAAAAATAATAGGCACCATGCAATTGTTGATAAATAATTTTTTTCCATCTATTGTCTGCCATTGCCTGCTAATAAATTCTGTTATTATCAGTACGTAAATAAATAAGCAAACGTCTTTTTCATTGAGAAAACAAAAAGAATTTGTACTCCTATAAAAAATCAAAAAGAAATAGTTTACTCCAAATATTAATTTACAATATCGTGTTATTATTGATCGAACGAATCCCGATTTCATGAGTGAAAATTAGCTTCTGCTTTTTCTTTAAGGTTGAATGTAAATCGCATCAGTGGACAAAGTTTGGGTCCGAGAGGGTGCGCATCTACATATGGTTATAAAAAATATTTTCAGTGCCCCTCTGTCCAAAATATATTCACTATACTGACAGGCTCTTGGTATAGTATGTGTGTATGTAGTCTATCTGAATAGACACACACATACTACCATAGCCAAGAAATATGAGACAGCACAACGAATAAAAGAGAGAGAATGACGGCTAATGATAGAAAATTTTGATTCTGATAATTGAATATCTTTCAAAATCAACAGACGAAATTGATCGTTGAGGGCTTAAAAAATCCGTATTATCATAAACTACAAGCTGATAGTAAATTAAGAAAAATCGTATAGAAACTTTTTGAGCTACAGGAGAAAATTAGTGATGCCGCGATACGATACGATACGATATGAGGCCTCGTATCGTATCGGATTTTTTAAGGGCCATATCGTCTCGTATCGTATCGTCAAGTGGTCAGATCGTCTCCATATCGTATCGTATCGTCATATCGACGATATTGTATAAAAAAATTCAGTTTTTGTTGTACTTTCTCGAAATTTTATATATTTTTTTCTTAGTACAGAACCGCCTGTATACCCAAGTGGAAAAAAAAATATATTTATTGGAAATATAAAATAAATTTATTTTATATCTTCTAAATCTTTTCTAAATTTTTTCTAAATTCAATTTTAGTAAGTCCAAAACTGTAAGTTTCAGATAATCAGATTTAATTTATATTTCCATTAAATATATTTTTTCTACTTGGTTATTTTTTTTATGACTTTTACCATGTGTATACTTCGGCATCTGGATTTTTAAAAATGTTTTTAATGATGATCAATATATTTTTGAGGAAATACAAAGTTTTCAAAGAGTAGAATTGAGAAACTTCGGTGGAGTCTCAGGGTCAAGGCGTGCAAATTGGTTTTCCGGCAGGAAGGCCCATTAAAATATTTTCAAACAATGCTGTCTTATCTTTTTTTCATATATTTTTGTATACTGTAGTTGTGAATACCCTGCTGTTTAAACACGGTTTCTGTTTTTTTTTTTTCCTTGAAAAATTATTTTGTCAACAAATAAAACTCTAAAATGTTGCAGATACAGATGATTTTTATTTTTCTTCTAACGGTTTTTTGGAGGTCATTTTCTTGAATAAGCTCTCCCGTCAATGTCTCATTTTTTTTTTCTTTAACCTTTCGACATGAGTTATTGGGTTGTTTTACATTCAAGACCTCTTAATATTAATTTTTAAACTATTCTAGATTTATAAATTTTTTTAAAATTATAGGCGAAGTGTTGTTTTTTTAATGAAATGGTGTTTTTTTTTCTTTAAAAAAAGTGAAAAAAAATCCTCCGTTTAGTTCTTTGAATTTATTTTATTTTATAATTTAAATTTATAATTTTTAATAAAATTTTTTAAATATTATGAAAAAATTAATGTCATATCGTCGATATGGACGATATATCGGATATATCGTCTTGACCATATCGTATCGTATCGAGTTTGACGATACGATATGAAACCCCATATCGTATCGGATATCGTCACCTCCATATCGTATCGTATCGTCATATCGTCATATCGCGGCATCACTAGAGAAAATATGTGTTCAGTCCCTATACCTACGTGTTAAAGTTGTCAACTTTGACATCAATTATCTAAAAAAAACAACCCACGGAAATTCTGAAAAAAATCAACAAGGTAGATAATTATTCTAGATTTAATATGAAATCAAAAAATCGTATAGTGGGAAATTCTATTTACATTCAACCTTAATTTAAAAAGTCCTACGCGTTTGTATATAAACATTTTAGAGTAAATATATTTTTTTTTTCGTTGTTTATATATAAATATAAACCTATAGGGTAAAAATTCAATATTTGTAGAACAAATTGGTACAAAATATTCTGATCAATTAAGATCTAATGATTCCAAGTTAATGAAAAAAAATATGAATGTTAATCCTTTTTCACTTATTAATTTGAAGGTAAAAAATTAATAACTGCAGTATCAATCAAAACAAATCAAGTCTTCCAATGATTTTTTTATAAAACTTTCGCGACTGCAGCTCACATGGCTTATGTAAAAATTAATCTAGTTTTTTTTTTTTTATTTCTTTAATTATTATTTGTTCACATTTTTTATTGATAACAAATCTATTGAATGAAACAAATAATTTGTAGGTTATATTTATTAACATTTTTTGACAGATAACGATGTTATGATTTACATATGTACAGTCAACACACACAATTACACAATTATGTATATGTTTTTAGTGCCATCTATAATAATTTATAAGATATGCACGTGACCAATCTGATCCTCGAATCAGAATCAAATAAATTCGAAAATCAGGCGCTAAGTTTGAAATCAAAGCAGCAAATTCAAATTCGACTGCGCACGCATGTTATGCCACCATGACACCAATGTTTTTTTTATTTAAGGATACCTATGTAAGCAGTGATGCTGCGTGACAAGACGAGACGAGAATGTGCATCTCTCGTCTTGTCTCGTAAAAAACAAATTATTCTCTCATCATCATACCAAAAAACTATTGCTTCTCGTCTCGATTTTTTCTCGTAAAAATCCACACTTTCTCGTCTTGTCTTGTCTCGTTTCGTTTCGAGTATCTCGTCTTTTTTAGGCAGCGTCCGAACTCAGGCCCAAGCACTCCAGGGATGCGGAACGTGACTTCACGTTCATTTTGGCTTCCATGACCGTCCGTTGTCATTTTTATTTATTGACTAGTTTTGTCTAGTTTTGCCAAGTTAAAAATAATGGACTTAGAAAAAAAAATAAATTTTACAAAACAAAAAAACTGAGATATCTACTGTTACGTACCAAGTTGAAAAATTAAAATTTAACTATGAAATAACAAGAAAAAGAAAGAATATGTAAAATCAAAATTAAATAACCAAATAATCATAGAATAATTAAAATAAATCAACTTGGTATTTCACGTTAAAATTAAAAATCCTCTTATTTTGTTATTCCCTACAGGAGAGCGTTGATTGTTGAGAGCGTGTCAATCTGGATGGTCGCCTGTTGATGTTTGTAGTCTCAAATAATCCAAACGGTAAAATAAACTCGAAGCACAGAAAACAACACCCCGGAGAAATGTCACAGTCAATAATTTTTATATAGGATTAGGGAAGGTTAAATAACACAGGAAATAATAATTTATCACAAGAATTAATTAGTTTAAATTCACTCGAAAAATGTTATTTATTTAAAACGTAAAAGTTCAATTGATTTTATTTAATTTTTATCAGATGTAATTGATTTAATTTTAATTTTAATTTTAAATTTTTAATTTAGTTTCAATGATTTGAATAGAACGAAAGTTGTCGCAAGAGTGACGCTCCTTAATATTAAAAATAAAATTATTCCCATAAAAATTTAATTATTAGGTAGGGATGAAAAGTGGTACCATAGTTGAACCAATCGGATTTAAGGGTTCCCATGGTAGTCAGCATTTAATAATTTGCTTAAACATTTTGGTAATAATAATTTAATAATTTTAACGGATGTAAAATCTCGAGTTGCAAAGGTGACTTTGAAATGTGTTTATAAAATGATTTTAAATAAAAATTTATAATATTGTGAGAAACAAGTAAAATGATGATTTTGATTAAAAAGCATAAAAATAATTTTAGAAAATAAAAAAAGAAAGATGTTATTTGCTGACTCGGTATCTCCATGTGTTAAATCTATTAAATTATTATTTTTTTTATTAATTATAAATTATTTTAATACCAAGACGTAACACTACATTATTTTACCAGCAAAGTTTACATTAATTTTCAATTTAATCGGCAATATCCAAATTCAGTCCCGTGTGGCACTCCCACGGTGAGGGACGTGACTTATCGTTCATTCTGGTTTCCATGGCCGTCCGTAGTCATTTTTATTTTTTGAATAGTTTCGTCTAGTTTTGCCAAGTTCAAAATAATGGACTTAGAAAAAAAAATTAAATTTTACAAAAAAAACCCTAATTAGTCCCTTAAAAAACAAAAAAACTTAGATATCTACATTATTTTACTTAGCTGTAATTGTAGCCACACAATCAATATCCACATTACCAGCAAAATTTTTTTTTACCTAGATTTTTTACTTAGCTGTAATTAATATCTACACTATTTTACTCAGCTAGATTTTTTTCTTAGCTAAATTTTTTACTTAGCTGTAATTGTAGCCACACACCAATATTTGCATTATTTTACTTAGTTAAATTTTCTACTTAGCTTTAATTATAGCCAAACAATCAATATCTACATAATTTTACCAGCTTAATTTTTCCCTTAGCGACATTTTTTACTTAACTAGATTTTTTACTTAGCTTTAGTTATAACCAAACAAACAATATCTACATAATTTTACCAGCTTAATTTTTCCCTTAGCTGGATTTTTTACTGAGCTTCAATTATAGCCAAACACACAATATCTTTATAATTTTACCAGTGAAATTTTTGACTTTGCTCGATTTTATTATGTTACGTCACAATTATATAATTAAATTTTACAAAAAAAAACTAAGTCTCTTATTTTGAACTTGGCAAAAATAGACGAAACGAGTCAAAAAAAAAAAACTACGGATGGTCATGATGGCCATAATCCGCAATGAGCCGCCACGGGGTGCACTATGGGACTGCCACGGGACTGAATTTGGGTACAGCCATTTAATCGGTAAATTATTTTTAATTTTTTTTTGTTTTTTTATATTCGTACAGATAAAGTCACTAGGTCCACTGAGTCCCAACAAAAAAGACGAAAAAAAAACGATCGATATCTGTTTGTGACTGATAAAAAATTTGTTTATTTTTTCACGACGTGGTTGTGGGGGAAAGGGGTGGCTCATCTTGCGAAATGCATTCTTTCAAGTTTTTTGTTCAATAATTTTTTTCGGTTTGATCTAAAATAAAATATTTCAAAACTAAAAATTGCTATCGAGACTAAATTGTTCATAATCAATTTTGTTCATAACAATATCGATCATTTAAACAATTTCAATAAAAAACTCTGAAAAAATAAAAAAGTTTCATGTAAGAATAGGAAAAAAATTTTTTTTTTGAGTTCAATTATTTATTTATTAATATCAATTGTTGATTAAATAATTTATCTAGAAAAAAAAAAAAATTTTGTTTTTTTTTACATGAAATTTTTTTATTTTTCTAAATTTTCTAGCAAAATAGTTTAAATTAACGATATTGTTATAAACCAAATTTTTTATAAAAAATTTAAAGCCCAATTGCAATTTTCAATTTTAATATTTTATTTTATTTTATTTTATTCGGATCAAGATCCGGCTACCTGGATCTCATTTTCCACTCGGGATTTAGTGTAAATTATTATGTGTAAAATTAAATGTGTAAGATATTTATGTGTAAAACTATTTTGTGTACAAAAAAATTGTGTAAAATAAAAATGTGTATATCTTTACTGTGTACAAATAATGTGTAAAATAATAATTGTGTAGACTTTCAGTAATAAGGCGTAGGGTCAGATTTACATATTGTAAGTGTACACAATGATTATTTTACACATTATTTGTACACAAAAAATATACACATTTTTATTTCACACAATATTCTTGTACACAAAATAGTTTTACACTAAATATTTTACACATCATAATTTATACCAAATATTTTACACAAAAATATTTTATACATTTAATTTTCTTCAATTGTAGTACACTAATTTTGATATATAGCATTTTCCCGAAATAACCACCCCTTTTCCTCCAAAAATAATTACGGGCCGCGAGAAAATAGAAATGGCAGTATTATTATGAGCATATGATAGTTTATTTAATTTATAATATGACGAAAAAAAAATTTTCAAAATCGCCCTGGCGGAAATGGTGAGAGCTAAGCCAGAAGAAAATTTATTAAACTGGTGAGCAAAGCTACAAAAACAGAATATTGCTGTATCATAATTACTGGCATCACAAATGTATCCACCGTGCCATAGCACTGGACGAACAATACAATAGTTTTTGGCATTTTGTTGAAAATTGCTTAAAACATCAACTCTTGGCAAATACAAAAAGCCAGAGGAGTTAAGAGTGCTTTCAAGCAGAATAAAACTAGAAAATAGAAGATAATACAATATTATTAAATTCGCTTTGACTTTTAGAGACTAATTTTTGTTTAAAAAAGACACATCAATCTCTGGCAATACAAAAGCCAGAGCAAAGCCAGAGAACTTGCTAGAGGCTTTGCTCTGGCTTTTGTCTGGTTTTACTCTGGCTTTACTCTGGCTTTCCTCTGGCTTTTGTATTGCCAGAGATTGATGGGTTTTTTTTTTTTTTCCACGCGAAAAATTAATTATATTAATAAAAAAGTCTCTAAAAGTCATTGGAATTTATTAATTTAATATTGTTTATTAATAGTTAGTGCTATTGTTATAAATAAATGTCTTTTTCACAAGTCTGGCTTTCCTCTGGCTTTTGTCTGGTTTTACTCTGGCTTTCCTCTGACTTTTGTATTGCCAGAGATTGATGTGTTTTTTTTTTTTTTTTTAAGCGAAAAATTAATTTCAACAATAAAAAAGTCTTTAAAAGTCATTAAAATTTATTAATTTAATATTGTTTATTAGTAGTTAGTGCTATTGTTATAAATAAATGTCTTTTTCACAAGTCTGGCTTTCCTCTGGCTTTTGTATTGCCAGAGATTGATGTGTTTTTTTTTTTTTTTTGTAGCGAAAAATTAATTTCAACAATAAAAAAGTCTCTAAAAGTCATTAAAATTTATTAATTTAATATTGTTTATTAATAGTTAGTGCTATTGTTATAAATAAATGTCTTTTTTACAAGTCTGGCTTTTCTCTGGAAAAGGTCTGGATTTACTATTGCTTCACGCTAGGGATTTTTGTGTTTAGCCGATTCAAGTCAACCTCAAAACGGAAAATCTGTCAACTTTTACATTACTTGTTATACTTATATTTATCTCTTTACATCAATATTATTGCTAAAAATAAGTTCAATAATAATTTAATTTAAATAATATATCCATATAAAGCCCAAATTTACGTTTGATATCGTTAATATTCTGTTTTTATTATCTCTGGCTTTGCTCTGGTTTTGCTCTGGCTTTGGCGACAAAAGCGATCACGCCAGTATTGCCAGGGCGATGCATTTTTGAATGGTGGGGCTATTTGTTAAGATTCTTTTTTTATTAACAATTGCTTTTGTTGTTATTCCGAGCCGACGACGCGAGAATTAAGAGAATTGATAGAATTCGAATTAAAAAGTTTATGTCACTAATACTTTTACGGTGCGTGTAAATACAACAGCAGGTGTGTGTGTGTATGCGTCGAGTCGGGTATAGTCGAGTAGCGTCGGGTAACGTCGGGTCGAAATAAAACTATCTCTCTTTTTCATATATCTATCGCGGTCGCGCAGGAGAGTTTTGAGTGGGGGTTCATGACGGGTAACGCGTTAACGTGTTACTCGAGTAAACTTGAGACCTCTGGCGGATGGCGTATTAAAACATAATATTTTCTATGAGTGCGAAAAGGATAGAAAAAAGAAAATAATATAGTTTCTCACTTCCACTCATGTATTTAGACAAAGACAAAAATTTATTTTTCTATACTATGAACAAAATATTTTAGGTCAGAAAATTATTATTTAACTAAAAAATTTGTCTTTTTTTCCTCTACAGACTGATAGTTTTTGAGAATTCTCCAACTTTTAGTTTTGTATAAAAGTTTAAGTTGAACCCAAAAAAAAGTAAAATCTCCATATCTCACCGTGTTTAACCTCGAAAAAAATAGCGACTTTAATAGTTTATTATAAACAAACAAAGTTACCTAGGACAAAAAAAAAGTTATGAATAGATGTCCTTCTTTGCATAGAATCGTTTTTATCAATTACATTGGTCTCTAACTATTTTGACTTTACTCGAGTAACACCTTAATCAAAAAATATAAAACTTTAAAAATTAATTACCCGAAAACGGATGGTTGAAAAAAAAAACTTATCAGACCTACCCTCCCTAAAAAATTATTCTCTACAACTTTTACTTAAAACTTTTTTTTCTAATTCTAACAGGAATCGCGAAATTGATTATTTTAATTTTAATTAATTTTTTTTTTAACCCTTTCCCGGGGGGATAGAATTTTTTAAATATTTTTATTGAAATCGGGAGGTCAAAATACCCTTAAAATAATTTTTTCGTCAAAATCAGGTAAAATTTTTTGAAATGCCCATTTAAAACAGAACTTGACTGGATCAATTTCGATTTTTCACTTTGTATAAAAAAAAAACTGCAACGTAACATGGAATCTCTACAAATTTAAGTTGAAAAAATTATTATGCTTCTTTTCTAATACTACAATGTACCATAGTAATTTTTGTAGGTTTTTAATTTTTGCTTGAGTATAGCATCAAACTTGCTGTGCATATTGTAGATTTTACAATAGTTATTTCTAAAAAATTCGAATTTCTTCATCATATGGCTATTTCAAAAATTACGATGGTACAAGGCTAAAAGTTCAAATTGCCGTCAGGCGGCGCTCATCGAGAAAAATTGCTATGGTGCATATTATATTCTAATACATTTCCCCCACGTTTCCGGATTGCTGTTAGCCATAGTAAAAATCACGCTGTTTTTTCAGTAGAAAAAAAAAAAAAATCTGTTCGTGTACCATTTTTATCCCGACTATCCAGTTTCCTTATAATTTCCGACACCTATCCGATGTTTTTTTAAATCACAATCGAAAATAGCGAACTTCGACCTTTATTTCCCGGACTATATAAGCTAAATTTAAATAACAGTGTCTCGTCTCTCGTCATCAATATCTCGTCTCGTCTTGTTTTTCTCGTGTCTTGGGGCATTACTATATTTAAGTAGAAAATGCAAAGACTATTATGAAAAGTATTTATCAAAACGTCATTCTGAGTAATCAGAGTTATAAATACTTTTATGGAATTGACACTAGTCACTAACCAGAATTGAATCAGCAGACCTTGAATGCTGGTTTGAATTTTTACATTAAGAAATCTTCTTTAACTTCAATAAACATTGGTAATAGACCTTTTTTATTTCATGATAACGTTCTCAATAGTTAGCTTTTAGCAATCAAACATTTTACGAATGATCTGAAATATTTCTTGGCTTTTTCTCCGCTATTTTACATATTTTCACATCCACTTTTGACCGCATTTTTTCGCAATTAGCCCAGCCGGAAAGTGCAACAATTTTTCTCAATCAAATTTTTCTGCATTTTCTCAATATTTTCAACTCCTCTTCTCTCTTTTCTTTCTAAGGTAGAATTCGATGATAGGCACAACACAAGTTTGTGTTAGACTGGGTATTTGATCCATTAAAATGAGACTTGAAAAGACATTTTTCAAAAATTTAAACTTGATTCGCGAGAAGGTTGTTTTTTTTATGTTTTTGGGGTCGCTGACGGAAATCGAACCCACTATTTTTGCATAGTGCACTGAAAAAAAGTTCCCGCTGCATCAATAATTTGGCAAAAATCCTCAAAATGTCTCTTAAAGTACGGAAAATTGGTAATAAGTACAAGTAGGGTTACCATATGCGAAATTTGATCAGGACATGTCCTGATTTGAGAACAGATGTCCTGATCAATTGTGACAATGTCCTGATTTGACGTAAATGTCCTGATTGGGCAATTTTTTTTTTTCATTTAATTATTTTTTCGGGAATTCCCAACAATGCGAAAAAATCCAACTCAACGGAGCATGGTGGTGCTAATTAATAACAAAAAAACTCTCGTCATTGCACGTGTTTATTATTGAATGTTATTATCTGTTCGGGTGCATTTGATAATTGAGAAATACCAAAAAAGTAATAAAATATTGTTTAATAAAAAAACATTAATATTGTAGGAAACAAAATTTTTTAATAATTTTCAAATTTAAAAATTTTTTAGAAATCTAAACAAAATTATGATGCATTTTTTAAGCAAAGTTGTGAAAAAAATTGTAGGTTTCCTTGTTTCAAATAATTGTGAAGAAAGCTGCTCCGAAATTATAAAAACAGCAGAATTTTTCTGCTATACCAGGATATAATGCCCACTGTAAAGAAGTATTTTCGATAATAAACGCACAGTCAATAAGTTGAGTGGAAGAAACGAAATTTCTTGTATAAAATATAAAACACTCTATAATTGCATTATATAATTTTGAAAATTATTCATGTACTGATTTTGAAAAAATTGATACAATATGATTTATTCAACTTTGATACAATAAAATGTATTGTTACGTACTGATATCAATAATAAATAAATAAATAAATGAATTAACAATTTAGTAAATTCAAGGGCATATAAAGTACTGTACTGTACAAGGAATGCTTAGAAAAATATTTTAGAATATTTTTTTTCGCAAGGGTGGATTTCATAGGAATTGGTAAAAAATTCGTAGAAATATTTCAACCAGAAGAGTTTCGAAGAAATTTCTTTGGATCACTCGACCCAACAAATATTCTTTATTGGATGGCATAATTCGCCGAGGATCCTAAAAATGTCTCTTGAAGTTTAGAATAATGATTAAGAGTATGGAGAAATCTTCTGAATATATCTTAAAACTTTTTTTCCACATGCATGAGTCAATCACATAAGATCTCATCACTATTTGTACGAAGTTCGTTGAATTTCGTTGAAATTCCACCATGGATAATTTGGCAAAAATCCTTGAAATGTATTTTAAAGTTCAGAAAAATGGTAAAGAGTACAGAGAAACCTTCCGAAGATATTTTAGAACTTCTTCTCCGCATGGCTCAACTTTGTAGAAATTCGTAAAAAATTTGTAGAAATATTTCTACCAGGGCGGCCAACAAATTTTATTGTGCTAGCACAACAATTTTTATTCGAAACTTCCCTCTGCGTATCAAAAATTTAAACCTGGGGGACCTGGGTTCGAGTCTTCGTAGCGCATGTATATTTTCCTTTAATTGGTTTCGTTTATTTATATCATTTAAAGAAAAAATCATGAAGGTTATAAATTATAAACAATTTAAATGATAACCATAATTTTATTATATGGAGTTTTCTTTAATTTTGCTATAAGCTTTAACACAGGTTTGTGCCAAGTTTAAAATCTTAGCCTAACACCAGCAAATACATCGTGAACATCCCTCGTTCTGTAATGGCTCTTTAACAAAAAAGATGGTTGTTGGTGTCAATACTCTCAGTTGGAAAAAATAAGAGGCTCATGTATGCTCATCTAGAAAGTCACTCACACTGAAAAAAAGTTCCCTTTGATTAATTAATTAATTAATTAATTCCAAATTGATTGGTTATATGTAGTTAAAAAATTATTGTATTTAATTTAGTTTTTGTGTTTTCATTATTTATTTTTTTTAATATCAATTTTTTTTCTTTTCAACCTAAAACTACCTTACACATAGTCGACTTTCATGGAAGTTCGAAGAAAAAACTCGAAGAAATATTAAGAAATAACTTAGAAACTATTTTCTCGAATAAGTCTATTTCGTAATAATTCTTAGAGATTCATAGGAATTCATAATAATTCGTGAAAATTCGTGATTACTCCGTGATTCTCCGTGATTACTCCGAATTTCTCTGGTAAAATTATTTTTTTCACACGCTTCTCCGCGTGTTTTTTTTTCGCTAAGAAATATTTCAAAACGTTCCTTCACCCAAGTTTATATATTAGTATATTTCGTTACAAGTGCCCACTCAGAGAGTGTGCTCTCAACGAATTTGGAGGGGCAAGCACGAGCCTTGGCGAGTGTTTCCTCTCCAAATGAGTTGTGAGCGGGCACATGTAACGAACTATATTTTATGTTACTAGGGACAGTGGTAATAATGTGTGAATTTCCAAAAAACGCACTACCCATCTTACGCTTTGGAAATTCACACATTATTCCCACTGCCCTTGTAACATAAAATATAATTTATCCGCCATTTCTCCAACCGTGTGAAAAAATAATTTTACTGCTGCGCAATACCCGAGTGGAAATTTCAGTCCGATTCGGATCCAGGACGGATCCGGTTTATCTGATTACATATCCGAATCGGATCAGGCTGGCCGGATCCGATTCGGACTGAAAATGTAACGCCGGCTAGGCTCCGAATCGGATCCGGTGAACCTGATCCGGTTACAATAAGGACACCGTGGCTAAATCGGATACCAAATTATGTATCCGAAATTACATTTAAATCGGATCCGATTTTACATCTAAAACGGATCCGATTTTACATCTAAAACGGATCCGATTTTACATCCAAATCGGATCCGATTTTATATTTAAACCGGATCCGAATTTTGTTTTAAAAAAATTTTGATTTAAAAAAAAAAATATATTTGCTTTTCTCAATTATTTTTTTTAACAATCATTATTAACAATATTTTTATCTTAGAAAATTCAACCTAAACTAAACTAAAATTCCGGATTTTGCGGGGATCGATCTCGGGACTATTCTGTTCAAAGTCGGCAACTCTATCCTATTGACCACGGCGGCGTACGTGGAATCCATAAAATCAAAAGTCCTTTACAAGTGTAGAAAGTTATTTCAAAATTACAATAGAAAAACTTGATATGATTAATACTATATATATGCAACAATGTATTTTTTATTATCAAAAAATAAAATGACATTCTGAAATTAATTTTTTTTTTTTTTTTTTTCAAATACTTCTAAGTTGGATCCGTTTCAAATCAGGGAAACCTGATCCGGCTTACCTTAGCCAAGCCTGACCGAATCCGGAAGTTAACTTTGACAAAAAAAACAAACTTCAATTAAAGTCCGGCATTCTGGATCCGATTCGGATCAGGATAGAGTAAGGAAAACCAGATCCGGTTAGCCTTAGCCAAACCTGACCGAACCCGGAGATAACTTTGAAAAAAAAAATAAGGTCCGATTAAAGTCCGGCATTCTGGATCCGATTCGGATCAGGATAGAGTAAGGAAAACCAGATCCGGTTAGCCTTAGCCAAACCTGACCGAATCCGGAGATAACTTTGAAAAGAAAAATAAAGTCCGATTAAAGTCCGGCAATCTGGATCCGATTCGGATCAGGAAAGAGTAAGGAAAACTGGATCCGGTTAGCCTTAGCCAGACCTGACTAAACCCGGAGATAACTTTGAAAAAAAAAATAAAGTCCGATTAAAGTCCGGCAATCTGGATCCAATTCGGATCAGGAAAGAGTGAGGAAAGCCGGATCCGGTTAGCCTTAGCCAAACCTGACTGAACCCGGAGATAACTTTGAAAAAAAAAAATAAGGTCCGATTAAAGTCCGGCAATCTGGATCCGATTCGGATCAGGAAAGAGTAAGGAAAGCCGGATCCGGTTAGCCTTAGCCATAACGGATCCGAAAAGGGTCAGGAAACCCGGATCCGGATTACCTTAGCCATACTGGATCCGATTCGGATCAGGATCCGGCCAAGCCGGATTCAATTTCCTCTCGGGATGGTCTGCCAAGCGTGGCATACGAGCCTTGGTAAGCAAATAACCAGCCAGGAGTCAACCAAGCCTTGGCCTATGGATGGCGCACGATTGGCTGCCAAGCATTGAGTGCCATTATTGAGACAAGACTTGGTGGTGTTGTGAGTCTTGGCAATTCCTACACGGGAGTGTCACGTTTCGTTATTTTGAGATATTTTTTTAACTGACGAATTGATCGATGTTAAATCAAATTAATGTTTTTTCTTTTTCCCAAAAGCAATCATGATAATTTTTTTATATTTGTGGGCCTTATTACATTAAATATTCCTATTTTCTCACAGGGCCAAATTGTAAATATCGACCGATCAATTCCGGCAAGGTTTTAATCGACGACGCTCTATTAGTATAGACTTGACGATATTTTTTTATAATTTTGAAGTCCCTTTTTTTTTTTTTATTCCAGAATAATACTATGTGTTGTCAAAATTTGTTATTTCAAGATATTTTTTGAACTAACGAATCAAATGGACGAAATGTTTTCTTCTTTTGAAAAAATATTTCTTAAGATCAGAAAATACACAACTTTAACAAAAAAACAGTCTTTTATTTCAAAATAAAACCAAAAAGGAAAATTCATATGTTAAAAAATTGACTATATTTTTTTTTATCTTTCTTTTTTTTTCGATGAAATAATTTTTGATATGGTATAGTTTGAAATATAATATTCGAAAATTCAAAGTAGCGATGAAGGAACTTAAGTGTTGAACTTCGATGAACTGGAGGTTTGTCCCCGAGGTTGATTAATTTCCATGCTCGAGGAAGCAGCTTGCAAGCAAGACGATGTGCGCTCGTCCGATTAGATGTATAATGTAATAATTCATAAAAAATAAAGAAAAAAAGCAGTAATATTTATGGAAAAAAAACGAAGAGAGATAACAACTGAAAAAAAGATAATAAATATAAAAAAAAAAAATTGTATGGCAGGTAAATTTGATTGGTGCAGATGTACAATTTACAAGGTAACAAGTGAAACGAAATGCTTCGATAATCCTTGAGTATTTTTAAAAGATCCACCGCGCATGCTATTTGTTCACGGGGTTTCATCCACGTCTTAAATTTCGTTGTTTCGATGTAAACTAATATTTTTTTAATCATAATAATGATCACTGACATTAAAAAGAAAATACAAAAATAATTCAAATACGGTAACAGTTCCTTTTTTATTCATCTAAAAATGAAACCAAAAAAATATCACTACTCGAAAATGAAACCTCTGAACTTGGCCAGGTTTGGCTGAGACAAGCCGGATCGGGTTATCTTTACTCTTTCCTAATGTGAGCCAGATCCAGAAACCTGATCCGAATATGATATGGATAGCCGCACTGTAAAAAAAAATTTCTGCAAAATAGAACTTTTTGTCTAGGAAAAAAAAACATTTGAAAGAAATAAAAAACGGTTTGATTGAAGAAAAAAATATGTCTTCTTGAAAAAAAAAAAATCCTCGATTATATATTTTTTAGGTTCAATTTATTGTATATTTATGATATTACAGTAAAATTTGTTTCATTGAAAGAATTACTCATGTCTAAATATTTATAATTTATCATGAATGAATAGTTTTTTTAATAAAACAAAATTGACAAATAATTCAACTCAACAATGATAAATAATTTATGGTTAAATTTTAAATACTAAAAAAAATTTAGTCTGGAAATAATATTTGATTAAACGAATTTATAAATTCAAATTGAGACATCTAACATTTTGTTCCTTTAAGGATTTAAAATTTGTTCAATAAAATATAATTAAATATTTTTTTTATTACAAGATTTTGCAAATTTACTCTATCTTAGCCAACGTGTACTTTAAGTTTACAAAAATCTCATCATAATCTTGCGATGGCCGTGCGGGCTAAGATATGCGTTTAGAATTTACAAAATAGTAGGTTCGGTTCCTGGTTAAGACAATAAAATGGGTTTAAGTTTTTCATGATAGGTAGGCATTTAAATAGACATCAATATAATAAAGACTAATTACAATAAAAAAAATAATTTTTTTTTTTTTTTTATTATAAAACTTTTAAAATATCTTTTTACGTCTTGAGTTATTCTATTATTGCTTTTAATTTCCTTCAATTTTAATTTTCTTCAATCAAACCATTTTTTATTTATTTCAAATGTTTTTTTTTCCTGACAAAAAAAACTATTTTGCAGAATTTTTTGTCTTAATTTCAACAAAAAATTTTTACAGTGCGGCCTTGAATTAGTTATTAATTTTTTTTAAAGTTGATTTCCAGGTTTGTCGGGTTTAGCTAAGGCTAACCGGATCCAGTTTTCCTAATCTGAAACGGTCCCAACTTAGAAATATTTTGAGAAAAAAAACAAAAATTGATATTAAGGTTGATTCAGGAGATCTAAATTCGCAACAAATTTTTTTTTTTTGGTCTTATTTTTAAGATGAAATAACTTTATTGTGTGATTTTTTCGAGATATCGTTCACGGAGAAAAAAAAACCGTAGATATTACAGTTTTGTCTGTAATTTTTGGAACAATACCGATATATTGTAAAAAATACAGGAAAAATCGTATATTTTGCATTACAAAACTGGAATATCTATTAGTTCTCGTTGATAATTACAGTTTTTCGCTGTGAACTTTAGAAATCAAATTTGTTATGAAACCAGTTGACTCAATTATTTCTCATACTAGATTGTTCATGATTACAAAATTAAGATCATTAGATGCAGGGGAATTTCAAGATTTATATATCCAAAAATTAGAAAAATTGTAAGAAAACTAATCTGGAGGACTAGACATTAGATACATTAGATACTAAGGAGACTTAGAGGGGTAAAAAAAATTGCTACAGACGCAGAATAATTTGTACTAATTTGTACCACCAAGCCCGGAATTTGTACCTCAAGAATAACAACAAAAAAAAATTATTTACTCCAATATGATAATTGACAATTGCATATCTACTTTAATTATTGAGGTACAAATTCTAATTTAATCGGTACAAATTAGCTCTTGTTCTGTTCTTTGAAATAAAAAAAAAATTATTGAAAAATATTAATATTTGAAGGCGCCATGCATTTGTTAATAAAAATATTTTATTAACAATTGCATGGCGCCTTTAAAAATCAATATTTTTCAATAATTTTTTTTTTATTTCAAAGAGCAGAACAAAGGCTAATTTGTACCGATAAAATCAATATTTTTTAATAATTTTTTTTTTGTTTTAAAGAGCAAAACAAGAGCTAATTTGTACCGATTAAATTAGAATTTGTACCTCAATAATAATAATAAAAAAACAAGTTACTCCGAAATATCAATTTATAATACTTTATTATTATTATTGAGGTACAAATTGTAATTTTATCGGTACAATTGGTACAAATTAGTACAAATCAAGACGCTTCTAATGAGTATCCTAGATAATTTTTCTAGGACTTATGCAGGCCAGGTTCACGCACCCTCGATGGAGGTACTCCCTTAACACGTAGGTATAGGGACTGAACACATATTTTTGTAGTCTGTCACATTTTCTTCTGTAGTTGAAAAAGTTTCTATGAGAATTCGCTTAATTTACTATCGGTTTGTACTCCTTTACAATACGGATTTTTTAAGCTCTCAATGATAATTTTCTACCGTGGATTTTAAAAGATATTCAATTATTAGAATCAAAATTTTCTATCATTATAGCGGTTATTCTCTTTCTTCTATTCGTCGTGCTGTCTCATGTTTCTTGGCTATGGTAGTATGTGTATCCAGATAGACTACATACACACATACTACCAAGAACCTGCCAGTATTGGGAAACGCACAATTCACCACGACGTCTGGTGGTAATTTTCTGGAATCTATTTCATACACCCATTCATATGTGGTATACACAGTATATATGCTAAATTAATAAACGAATAATATTTTCACAAAATGTTTAAAAGGTCTGGTACAAAATTTTCCGCAAAATTGATTTAAAAAAATAAAAAACAAGACTTTACGTTTCTGGGTGCAACAGTAATTCCAGGAGAAATAGAAATCTGAGTTTCTATGCATTTTCGAGGTTAGACAAACAACAACCTGTCAAAGTAAAATCACATTTTGATAATATATCAAGTGGCAAACACATGATACTCATCACTTGAATCAATTTTTACACCAATACTCGTAATATGTTCCGCATATATAATACGATTTTCTTCAAGGGAATTTCGTGAGGAATTCGTTTTTCGTGCCCATGAAAGTATATACTCAATAGTTAATAACATTTTTTTAATAAACAATAAAATTCAATGTTAATGGGATATACTTGGGTGTGTGTATTTAGTTTCTTTTTTTGTCGACTGCTTACAGCGATTGGCCACGCCCACAGTGCGTTTCCCAATAGTGAATATATTTTGGACAGAGGGGCACTGAAAATCAAGAGGCACGGTAGTGCCTCGCGTCAAGTATGAGAAAAAAAAAAAAAGTGGGAGAAACGAGATTTAACTACCGTGCCTATATATTATCGACACAAAGCTAACCCTAACCCTCCAATTCCTCGGGAAATTATTTTAAAATATGATTGATCAGATAAATATATTATGCCTTCTGATCATTTTATTAAATCAATATCACACTTTTTTATAAAAAAAAAAACAGATTTTTTAGAAGTATACTTTTCTTTTAAACTTCAAAATCATTTTCAGAAATTGCGCTTTTCTTGAAATTCTTATAAAACCTTACCGCACTCTGACAAACATTATAAAACCAAAATCAGATCAAAGCATTATGGCTGCCAAGTCCAGAGCAATTCACAACCTTATAAAAATATAAAAAAGAACAAGGTACTAATAGCTAACTTCACGTGTCACACCTTTATTCGTCATTTCATTGGCTGACGCTGTCGACACATTTATTTTCATTCGCTCACATACACATACACGTTATACGTTCGATACATTCAATAAATCGATATATTTAAAATAGTGGCTAAGTCAATTTAATATGCAATTCAATGGTTATATGTAAATACTATTGAGTAAACTGTAAAGAAAATAATAGGCAAATATCTTGCCTCATTGTCACAGAGGCAATAATGTCAAAAATATTTAATTTATTTATGAAATATTTTCAATAAAAGTGCCATTGGAGCATATTATTAAAACATTAACCAGATGTAACAATTAAATCAATGTCAAGTGTCATTGTTATTGTGTTGTTGTATTCGGTGTTAACATGTTGTTCCAACTATATTAATACACCAACAACAGCATATACAACATTAAAATGGTCAAAACTTAATTGAAAATATTATTAAATCAAACACATTGCCATCAGTTGATAAAAAATTAAGATAGGTTATAATTTGTCGAAAAACATGAATGAGATAGGCTAATTAAATGGGATCTGTTAATATTTATTATTAATCATTTTGGTCCATTGCGCATCTCTACCCACAAATCCCATACATTGACAAAGTGACAGCATTATTTTTATGATTATTCCAAGTTACTCCGAAATGTTTATTTATGATAAAAAAGTTCTTGAACATAAATTTATTGTTTTCTCATTAAACCTTTAAAAACCAGGAGTATGATAGAGATTAGAGTGCATGGGGGGAAAATTTAGAGTAGGGATGCGCAATGGACCAAAATGATTAATCAGCACATAGCAACAATTTAAAAGTTATAATATTTTTTAATAATAAATTAAAAAACTCCCGAACATACGACAAAAAGTAACTATGTATTCCCAAACATAAGACATCGACATTCAGGTTAGATAAAAGCGACAGCGCAAGCGGGCGCCCAGTCTCGTAAAATAAAAATTGAGCAATAATAGTAGAATGGTGTGAAAGAACCTTTATTTATATCATATACAGTATTCAATATCGCATCGTTGGTGCTACAGTATCTATTCAATATCGCAGCGATGGTGCGCGCGCCATATGCCGTTGGGATATAGGCGCGAATCCTACTCATCAGGATAGCTATTCTCGACATAATTATCCCCTGTACCGG
Organism: Aphidius gifuensis; assembly: GCF_014905175.1. Classification (NCBI taxonomy): domain Eukaryota; kingdom Metazoa; phylum Arthropoda; class Insecta; order Hymenoptera; family Braconidae; genus Aphidius; species Aphidius gifuensis. The sequence goes on along the minus strand of NC_057791.1, from coordinate 8,721,073 downwards.
GGATAACATGAAAACGCTCGAAAGCGATATAGTCGTTTGATGGAAACCATTGAAGAAGATACAAATAAAGCCATAAATTAAGGTAAATTTCCACAAAATAGTTATCCCTGTCGCCGGGGATAACTGAGGGGATAATTATGTCGAGAATAGCTATCCAGGAGTGCTAATGTGTGCTAATATACAACATACACATGCTTACTGATAAACGTAACCTTTTGTTTATACACTTTTTTGTCTTTATCGTGCCCTTGTTTCTTGTGCCTTTTGGAATATATTATTTGATTGATGTGAAAAATATTCTGTCTTCTGATCATCTTATAAATTAATTGAATCTTTTTAATAAAAATAAAAACAGATTTTTGAGATGTATACCTTTTTTTTAAACTTTAAAATCATTTTTAGAAATTGCGTTTTTCTTGAAGATTATTTAAAACTTTACTGCACTCTGACAAATATTATAAAACCAAATCAGATCAAAGCAATATGGTTTCCAAGTCCAGAGCAATTTGACAACATTATAAAAATGAAATTGTGCAAGGTAGTAGTAGATGGTGTGGGAAACCTTTATATTTACCACAGTATCCAATATCGCATCGATGGCGCAAATTAAATAATGATACTTTAAGCTATGTTCCCAAGTCACATGTTATTGTTTATTTTTTTTTCCATTAAGTTTAATGAGTTTTTTTTTTTTACATCATGTGTAAACAAAAATATAAAATATTTTTATTTACGAAAGGATTTATTTTCGATTATCTAAATCAGCTGCCAGAAGCATCGGTCTATAGAAGCAAGGCAGTGTGTTCGTTCACTTTTCATTGCCGAGCGGGCGTGCAAGGAAGCGCTAGCGTTTTGCGGTCATTTGAAGAAACTGTAGTAACTAAAATTTACTATTTATTTATTGCTATTCGTTTTTTCCAGTTCTTTCGCTCTCTTTCATTATTATTAATTGGTAATTTGTTCTTGCGTTTGAGAAAAAATTATTAAATTAACAAAATAAACACAATGACTGAAAATAACGAATTTTTAGTAAATTTTAGTTACTAAAGTTTCTTCAAATGACCGCAAAACTCTAGCGCTTCCTTGCATACGCTCCGTGCATACGCTCGGTGTGAATAGTGAACGAACACACCTAATGCTAACATATTTAGATGGTGTGAAAAAACCTTTATATATGTCAGTATAGTATTCAATATCGCATCGATGGCGCGAATCAAATAATAATACTTCAACCTATGTTCCCAAGTCTCATGTTGTTATTGTTTATTTTTCTTTCCGTCAAGTTTAATGAGTTTTTTTTTTTACAGGATATGTAAATAGAAATATAAAATATTTTTATTTACGAAATTATTTACGAAAGGATTTATTTTTCAATATCAAAATCAGCTGCTAAAAGCATCTGTCTATAGAGCAAAAAAACTAACATATTTAGATGGTGTAAAAAATCCTTTATATATGTCAGTATAGTATTTAATATCGCATCGATGGTGCGTGCGCCATATGTTGTTGGGATATAGGCGCGAATCCCAGGTCTGTAAAGTTAGCACATACATTTATAGCACAATCAAACCAGACTATAAAAAACAAAAAAAAACGCACAAAAATTGCGGATTCCGCACAAAAAACGCATATAATTAGCACGCAACTCCTGATATAGTCCGGTTTGATTGTGCTAACTTCACATACCTGCAAATCCTGTCATGCTAATTATGCTAATATATACAACATACACATGTTTCCTGATGAACGTAACCTTTTGTTTATATATCTTTTCGTATTTATTGTGCTTTTGGGAATATATATATATTATTATGTTATTATATAAAAAATATTCATAATTATATATTTATTTGATTTGAATTTGGATATTAATTGTCAAGGTAATTAATATTATAATAATACAATAAATAAATAATATCAATATAGATTGATGCATATAGTAATTAAGTAAATTTTATAAATTTGTATTGTGTGCAATTGTGTGATATTTTTGTGACAATTCATTTACATTTACAAATGAAAAACAATAGAAGAAAAGAATGAAATTAAATGTAACCAGTGCAATAAAATTTTTAGTGGAAAAAGAAGTCTTCATGCTTATACAAGTTGAATTCATAAAATTGAGCTGGTTAAGACAATAACTGAAAACGAAACTTGTGTATACTGTGATGAAGAATATGCAAATAAAACAAACTTGTATTATCACTATTCACATTGTCATCAAGTCTCAGCGTATCAAACTATAAATTGTCCATTCGTAGGTTGTGATGAATCTGTGAATATATATGAGTATACTTATTTAAAACTGAGAAAACACATTTGAAACAAGCATCATTATCCAGTGAAGATGGAAGAATTCGCTTTTCTTAATGATGATAGTGATTACAATGTTATTTGTTCATTTATTCATTTCATTAATAATAATTAGTGTGATATTTTCTAATATAAATTATATTTATTCATTGTAAAATATATTATTTATACAGATTTCATGGATTGGAAGGGTAGAGTTAAAACTAAAAAGGCTGCACCTTTATAATAAAAGATACGAAAAGCAGAGTTTTGGTAATTCCAACACCAAAAGACAATACATCTGCAACTGCAACTTTAAAAAATTCAAAACCACTGTATGTCCATCTATGATGGATGTTACAGGTGTTAAAGATCCTGACAATTATTGTTTTACTTTGATTATTAATCAAAGTAAGGGTGCGAACTCACGACAAGCTAAAATTTCCACTTATAAACATGGCGGCTATAAAAATAACCAAAAAGTAATTAAATTCACTAAATTATCACTGAATTAACTACTATTTACTGAATTGACTGCAAATCCGTGGTGTCTCTCCGTGACTGCAGAACAAGCTTGACACCACCAAGCTTGTTCTAAAATCACGGATTCGCGATAAATTTAGTAAATTTAGTTACTTTTTGGTGATTTTTATAGCCGCCATGTTTACAAGCGGAAATTTTAGCTTGTCATGAGTTCGCACCCTAAAATTGATGTCAAGTATTGGTTATTTGATTGTAGAAAACCCTTAATTTTCGAAAAAAAACTGTTTTTGAAATATTTCCATGTTAAATAAAGTGTATTTTATATTTTGTTATTTTTGGCTTATTAATATTTTTTTATTATTGTTTTATCAATTATCGATATTTTATATATTTTTCTATTGTTGTCAAGTGTATTCAATTTTAGAGCTGTGTGTTCACACGCAAGTTTTTGCTGCAATGCTTTATGCTTCATGAATGAGTGCCCTCATCGGTAAGTTTTCTCGCTCACTGACGAATCGAGTCTCCGCTCGGTCTCTACAACTTCACAGCTCTATGGTGTTATTCATTTTTCATTAGCAATCTACAATTGTAGCTACGAACAAAAGTATTTAGAAAAATGTGAATCGTGTTCATATGCAAATGTTTCCTTGTCACACGAATTTATGATAAATCTTTTAATACCAAATAAAAATAACACATCCACTTTACAAGAAACTTATCGATCAATCACTATCATTGTGGCACGAAGGGGTTGGTACATGTGTCGATTGTTTTAGATCAACGAAAATTCTAAGAAAGATTGAAGTCCTCAAAATTAATGATATCATTGTTTTAAGTCTACTCTACATCAATAAATTTAAATGGTCAAGTAAAAATGATAATTGCTTAATCAAAGGAATACCCACTTCTAAAATTCACATTTGTGGTTCTACCAAGAAGACTAGAAAGAAGAAGAGTCAACTCCGTACATTGGAAATGGGACAAAATATGTCCTGTACCTCGAGCATCTTAAATTTGCCAATTTGGCGCTGATTGGATTCTACGTATAATGTTAGTTATTTTGTCAGTTATTTCCGCAAAAATACTAGCTGGATAAAAATTGATAATTTGTTCGTTGCTAGCAAAAACTGGTGAAGTAATGCAAAAAATGCTTACATATTTTTCAGAACGAACAAAAATTAATACGGATGGTACCAAGTAATTTTATATACTTCTTAATATTATAGTTTTTTCTATCGAATGATTGAAGGACTTTACAAAAAGATGTGATATCTAAACAAAAAAAGAAACACAGTTTTTTTTACAAAAAGGAGCGTCAAGTATTCGAAATCCCCACTAATTATATGATTATAGTAATTTTATTTTATATTGATATTTATTAATTTTTTAGATACAAAAAGATATAATACCAAAATAAGTCAAGAAGGAAATATTTAACGCATATAATTAAGTCTTAATCTTTGACAAAATTTTATACTTGACCCCGCCCGGTTCTTCCCAAATAAAATTTAAAGACTTTCACACTAATGCAGATCTACTGAAATTTAGTAGTCGTTCACTTTCAACATAAATGTATGCGCAGTCACAACCTTGCAACTTTATTATAGTAGTTTCATATAAAAAAGACAAGAATAGAGCGTGACAAGTGTGATTTTTTTGAAAATCTATGAAAAGTATTTGAATTATATTAAATTAATGTCTTAGAGCTCAAACGCACGACAAGCTAACTTTTGCTTGTAAACATGGCTGACGTAATTCTGAGTGATCTAAGCATGCGCAACACGTAAAATTACTAGAAAAACCACGATGGCTGGGGACATATTACTAGTTTTATGGGAATTAGGACGGCCATGTTTACAAGTTCGACACAACCCAACTTGTTGCGCGTGCTCAGTGCGCTTTACAAGCGAAAGTAGGCTTATCGTGAGTTTAAACCCTTAGCTTATTAGCATTGTAACTGAATTCATTTAGATTTTTTGGTGATATCTGGGAAAATTGCATAGTGGACACCACCTTTTACACTGTAAAATATATATTCGGCGCTCGTGTCATATTGTGTCATACGCATTCATTATTGAATTGTTGATTGACGAAATAAGTATATATATATATGTATAGAGGTATATATATATATGTATATATATATTTTTTTAAACACGCCGGCAAGGTAACAAGATTGTACGCTGCCAGTCCTAAGCCTAGATAAAATGTGAAGGGTATATATATATAATAATGGATAATTGGAAAATACCATTAACTCTGTTGTCGAGACGTGTGTAGGCTTCAAATTTTATTTGGGAAGAACCGGGCGGGGTCAAGTATAAAATTTTGTCAAAGATTAAGACTTAATTATATGCGTTAAATATTTCCTTCTTGACTTATTTTGGTATTATATCTTTTTGTATCTAAAAAATTAATAAATATCAATATAAAATAAAATTACTATAATCATATAATTAGTGGGGATTTCGAATACTTGACGCTCCTTTTTGTAAAAAAAACTGTGTTTCTTTTTTTGTTTAGTATTTTTTATAACCATATGTAGATGCGCACCACTGATGGGTAATTCGACGATTTTCGGGGTATCATACAATCATACGTATGATACTACATAAAGTGTATGATAGTTGAAACTGCCCTCTTTTTTTATAAAATGAACTAAATGATTTATTATAAACTCTCACTCACACCACTGTACACAGCTGTCAAACTGTTTTTTTTTTTATTACACGATAAATAATAAACAAATTTATCAACGTGTATAAAAAATTATATTAGAATTAAAACATTATACGAGAAAATAATTTAACAGTTAATATTATGACTTCTTTAAAAAATTGGCTCATGAGTTCGCCTGGAATAAATTCAAGTATGCTAATATGATGAAAGAGGTCAACTTGGCAAATAGGTCTCCGAGATTAATATAATACGTTTCTCATGAAGAATGACAGGGAAAATATATTTGTGATACTAAGTGATGTTAAATTATCTATGTGATTATAATCTCATAATTACTGTATTTATTATTTTTTTTTTGCAAGCTAATAAAAATATCTTTTTTCTTGGCATTTCATGATGTTCCTTAGAACCTGTCAAAACACTCCTTGCCTATATATCATGTCTATTATTTCATTTTTTCATTGTAATTTTTGAGATTATTCAAATAAAATACACACAATCATTTTTCGTTAGTTGATTTATTAATAAATATTAATAAATTCTTGAGATTACATATTATGCTGGATGTTGACATATTGTTTTTGGGCGCCAAATATGTGTACAATGGCGGATAGGCAAAATGGCGTCAGTAAAATAGTTTAAAAAGTGAAATGTAGAGGCCACTGAAATATAATAAAACTGGAAGGTGAACTCCTATGCTTCGCCAATGCACTGAGTGTCGCTAGAGATAGCAATATATTGGATAGCTTTCCCTCTCACTCACGCATGCGCACATTAAATCTTGTACAGTCAACGTCAAAACAAACTAGTACTACACGATATAAAAGTTACATTATATTTCAGTACAGTCTCAACCAACTTTAGTTGACGTGACTGTACCGACAAGGACAAAAGCCCATCCATTGAATCTCTCTCTCGGCGACGCTAAGTTCGGCTTCCAGTTTTATTATATTTCAGTGGTAGAGGCGCTCTTAATGTATGATACATGGCGTATGATAATGGAGATGTATCATACTGTATGATACAGTGTATGATACTGCTGTATGATACACCGGTATCATACCTACCCAACACTGATGCGCACACTCTCAGGCCCAAACTTCGTCCACCGAGGCGATTTACTTTCAAACCTTAAGTCGTACAAAAAAAAATCATATTAAAAATCTTGCAATAAAAGAAAATAATAATAATTTTTTTGTTGTTAACTCAAAAGCTTATTAGGATTTGTTACCAAAAAAAATTAGATAATAAACAATTCTAAATAAAAATTTTCTAGTATACATTTTATAGCTAATAATATAGCTTTGAATAGCTAGTTACGAGATTCAATCTAACCAAACTAGACAGAATTCTACCAATCTCGAATTTGTTTTAACGTCCGATGCTTTCTAATACGCAAAGCATTTTTGCGTTTGTTCCCATTATATTTTATTATAAAATCGGTATAAAAAATTATGATTGATATGATTTTATTTTTATAAAAATTATAAATTATTCTTTGTAGGTAAAACAGAAATTCATTAGGCAATTATTTTCCATTGAAACTGTATAAATTTTTTAGCCATTGCATCAGCCATAGCCAAGGTCCCTAGATGAGTTACTGGATTTAGACAGGTCATCGGAAACAAAGTTACCTAGGACAAAAAAAAAGTTATGAATAGATGTATTTCTTTGCATAGAATCGTTTTTTATTAATTACATTGGTCTCTAACTATTTTGACTTTACTTGAGTAACATCTTAATTAAAATACTGAAATCAGGGAGGCGACTAAAATACTAAAATTGGGTCATTGGTGGCTACATAGTTGAAAATGACAGTCAAACTTTTTCTTTATCGCTATTTTATTTTATGACGAAATCGTCACATGACATCGCGTTGTGTCATTTGACCGTCATGACATGTCGCAAAAATTTTCTCATCCCGAATATACAGAGTGTTCCATTTTAATTTATCAACGGATTTTTTTCGAAAAATATAGCTTAAATTGTAAAATGTTTCAAGTAAAAGTTGTAGGGTTTGGAGGGGGACGAAGAAAAAAAAAAAAAAAAAAATTCGAAAAATCCAAAATGGCGGAGTTTTCGGTATAAACATAGTTTTTTTAGATGGATACTGCATTTTTTTTGCACCAAAACGTTTTCTACATCAAAACTAACACTTTTTATTTAAAAAATTTTTCGATAAAATCACTTTTTTTTCGGGCCGATTTTATCTGTTTATGGACTTTCCTGAAAAAATATGGCTTTAATTAAAAGATGATATTTAGAAAAATGGTAGCGCCCAGAAAGACGAAAACGAAAAAAAATCAAAATGGCGGAGTTAGAAGCATAAACAAAGTTTTGAAAAAAAAATCGATTTTTCCGGAAAATTTTATTCATAAAAAGTGTTAGCCTTGATGTGAACAGTTTTTTAATAAATAAAAATTACACCTAACCTCGAAAAAAAAAATGTTCATACCGGAAAATCTGCCATTTTTTATTTAAATTTTTTTTGTCTTAAAAGTTTTTGTCTTTTTGAGCGCTACAACTTTTCTTAATAAGATTTTTTAATTAAAGCCATATTTTTTCAGGAAAATCCATAAACAGAGAAAATCGGCCCGAAAAAAAAGTGATTTTATCGAAAAATTTTTCAAATAAAAAGTGTTAGTTTTGATGTAGAAAACGTTTAGGTGCAAGAAAAAAATGCAGTATCCATTTAAAAAAACTATGTTTATACTGGAAACTCCGCCATTTTGGATTTTTCGATTTTTTTTTTTTTTTTCTTCGTCCCCCTCCAAACCCTACAACTTTTACTTGAAACATTTTACAATTTAAGCTTTATTTTTCGAAAAAAATCCATTGATAAATTAAAATGGGACACCCGGTATATCTTCCCTGGTGAAAATAATATGGCGGATTATGTCATAATATGTTTTGGAACGTACCCTTGAGCTTCCTGCACCCGTATTCAGAGGATGTTCTCATTAGGGCGTTTTTTTCCGATGGTGGCATTTGTGAAGCTTTTCTATATGAAATCTATATAAAAAAAATTTTGTCAAGCGCCATCAGCGGAAAAAAAAGCCCTAATGAGAACATCCTCTGAATACGGGTGCAGGAAGCTCAAGGGTACGTTCCAAAACTTTCGTTCGGTTCGGTATATCAAGATGGCGGATTTCAGTGATTTTTTTTATCGCAATAACAAGTTAATCACTTATACTTATTGTTGATTAAAATAAAAAAATTATGCGTGTTGTGAGTACGCGCGAGGGAAGTGAAACTTCTTTTGGAGTGATTGCGGTTATGACTATAAGTTTCTTTTATTGATTTTTCTGTTGTTTTTGACAATTTATATTACGGTCGGTATTCATATTATTGTTCATTTTATTAACTATTTGATATGAATTTTTTTTTTTGTTATGAATTATCGTTGTCTAGAAGGATATCGCTGTGAACGTTCAGTACTTGATAAAATGGTAGTTTTTTTTCCTGTAGTTTTTGATCAGTTGAATCAGGATGGCAAACTTGAGTCTCGACGACTGATGGACTTAGATTGGTTTTTGTTTTTTCAAGCATACCTATTATAATAAACATTAGTTTTAGTAATAATATATTTAAATTACAATTTAAATAAAGTAGTCAAGAATAAGTATTAATATTACCATTTTCGTTTTCATTATTTTGATCAACAATTAATTTGTTGGGATCATTATCCATTCCAGATTCATTAGGGATTTGTGATGATAATGACAATTTTTCTGTCTCTTCACAACGTACCGCGTTCATATTGAACCATTGTAAAAAGAGATTAATATAATATTTTTTTTATTGTAATATTTTTATATATGTATTGTAATATTTTAATATATGTACTTATGAATTTAATTATTATATTATTATGTTTATATGAAATAATATAGTAATATAATATAATATAATATAATATAATATAATATAATATAATATAATATATATGTACACATAATAACATAAATATGTATAGGTATTTATACATGAATGGAAACATACATATACATTCATGTACTTATGCATGTGGTTCTTTAATTAATTATTATATCTCTATCATGGAGGTGAATGGGCGGGGTTTAGTAGCACGCACACACACTAACCGTGTCCGTGAGCCAATATGGCGCATTCCGGATCCTTTTTGGCGCGTCATTTGAATAACAAATACAGTATTATTTAAGTGTTATATTTTTATCATGTTATTATTGATCATTCTTGATAAAATTTTCCACACTAAAAGACGATCTACTGTTTTCAAGTTTTTGTTTTTGATTAGGCACTTATTGGGCTCTCAAAAAATATGAAATTCTAAATTAAAATTATTTTTAGCATGACTGATAAAATTCTCTCCTGAACATATATGTATATACCTATGTATTTTTTTTTTTTTTTATACGCTCTAAAAATATACTAGCCTCGACAATCATTTTTTAATAATTAATTTATTTATTAATATTTATAATATTAAATCTGTATACACGTATTTTGACACTTGGCTACGACTCACTACCGGCTCACTATTTGTGTGTGTTGGTATGTCCTGTACGTATTATATTATTATCATGATTCTCAGATCCAGAAATAGTTTACTAATCGGCCACCAGATGCCATGGTGAATAGGTCAGAACCCTATATATATATATACATACATTTTGTTATCGAAAGCTAACCTCAGGAGAATGAGTGGCGCTTGTTGACATTTGATTATTGTAACCAAAATTGAACTTAACACCTTAAATTAATTAACAAAATATATGCCTTATAATATTTCGTAGGTACCTATTTGAGAATATTTATAACAAAAATTCGATAATGAAATATTATCAATAACTAACAAACTAAAATTTCGACAATAATAATGCTATGGTGCCGGCTATGACAACCATGAGACCAAAGCTATGAAGCAATATTTTTATTTTTCAGTTATGCGCATGCCTATTTCTATTTTCTCCGTCTCTCAAACTATATACTATACTGCGTTGCATGCATGTCGCGTTGCCTATGCTATATGCATATTGCGTTGCATGCAACGTTTCATGTGGCGTTGCTACTTCCGTCCCCGATTTTCGTGACGATTTTTTTTTTCATCTACCCTCCAAAAAGAAGTTTCACTTCAAAAATAACCAACTAATATTATTCTCCTTCTTCTACTTATAATAAATCAACTGACACTAGTATAGAAAAGTTTATAGGGGTGTTTAAAATTTTCATATATTTGATTTGAATCGCTGCCATCTTGATATACCGAACCGAACGAGGTTTTTGAACGTACCCCTGGATTGCAATCGTGAAAAGTTTTTGATATTTTGTTGTGTTACACATGATTTTTATTCTATGAGATTTTATAGGTACAAATACAAAAAATATTATTGTTTAATTATTAATAATAATTATAAAAATACTTTTCACACCTGTAATAAGTAACAAAAGCACGTGACATATTGCAATATGGAAAATTTTGTTGTTTACAATCTACAGTAACCTCCAGTAACATTTCAGTTTGTTTTATTCCTATATTTTTTCGTCTACTGCGCCGTTTCCGGGCTTCCAAGAGATTTTTGGAACGTACCCATAGTCTTGTCCGAATAATGGCATTCAATGCTTGGCAGCCAATGGCTGCTTTCTTTGGCCAGTTTTTTTTCACGCAACAGCATAGGACATGAAGGGCTGGATCAGCCATGTTTTAATTTTTATTTTTTAAGAATTATTTGTTCGACGTCACTGTTCTCTCATCAAGTTTGCATGACAGGCGCATGTGCATGATTATGCGCATGAAAGTGAAAAAAAATAAATACACAAAAGAAAGCACCTACTGAAAGAAAGCACCTAAAGTTAGTTTTCGTGAGTTTGAGCCCTAAAGGTACGGTCTCCAAAGAGTGTCTGCGTCAGTGATGGGTAAATGGTCGATTTTTGAGGTTTCTTACACCTACAGTAAGATACTGTAAGATACTGTAAGAACCTGTAAGATACCTGAGACGCCAGTTCTGAACATTCTTACTGACTGTCGACTCGACAATTAGCTGTCATTGCTCGATATATGTTGGTACATGTATTTTATTTGTTAAATAAATATATAAGATATCAAGAAGAAGCAGTGGCTAAGAAAAGATGTAGCTCGGAAACTAATGTTGCCAAACAATTATGTTTTAAGAAAGTAATGTTGCTTGAAACAAAATTTTTTTGGCAACTGTAATTCCTTAGCTACATCTTTTCCTTAGCTACTGCTTTTCCTTCGACATTTGTATTTTTAAAAAATAAATTTACATGTATTTTATTCATAAAATAAATAAAAATGTCCAAGGAAAAGCAGTAGCTAAGGAAAAAATGTAGCCAAGGAATTGAGGTTGCCAAACAATTATGTTTAAAAAAAAATAATGTGGTTTAAAATAGAATTCTTTGGCAACCTTAATTTCTTATACCCACTGCAGCAACTGGAATTCCTTAGCTCCATCTTTTTCTTAGCTACTGCTTGTTCTTGGGATTTTTATTTATTTAATAAATAAATGACATGTATTTATCGAATAAAAAAAAAATTGTGTCATGAAGGTTCCACTAAAAAATCATAGGAGGCGCTGGGAACGCATGGTAAGATACCTCGATGTATGAAACCAATGATGTAAGATACAGTATCTTACATGGTATCTTACCTACCCAACACTGGTCTGCGTCTACTGTCCGACTGTCGCGCTTAGACACGCTCGTCTCGAGAATACAGCACCCAGAGAATACAGCACCCGTATTCACGGGGCAAAATTGTTCTCATTAGAGCTTTTTTTTTCCGCTGATGGCGCTTGACCAAATTTTTTTTATATAGATTTCATATAGAAAAGCTTCACAAACGCCATCATCGGAAAGAAAACGCCCTAATGAGAACAATTTTGCCCCGTGAATACGGGTGCTGAATACGGGTGCAGATTTTATGCTATTGGTCTCCAAGGCGCGTTCGCGTTCGGCACCTGCAGTCCAATTCATAGGGCATTACAATTTAGGGCTTTTTTCCTCCACTGACGGCGCTTGTGAAGCTTTTGTATATAAAATCTATATAAAAAAAATTTTACGAGCGCCATCAGCGGCAAAAAATAGCCCTAAATTGTAAAAAATTTCCCCTGTGAATTGGACTGCAGCCGTCTATTAATCTACAGACTTTGGACTGCACGATTCATAGGGCAAATTTTATACAATTTAGGGCTTTTTTTTGCCACTGATGGCGCTTATGAAATTTTTTTCATCTAGATTTCACATACAAAAACTTCACAAGCGCTGCCAGGGGACAAAAAAGCCCTAAATTGTAATGCCCTGTGAATACGGGTGCGGGGCGCCGCAGTCAGAAGTTGAGTCTGAACGCCTGACTGACCAAAGTCGGCAGTCCAATTCACAGCACCCGTATTCACGGGGCAAAATTGTTCTCATTAGGGCTTTTTTTTCCACTGATGTGCCGTCGGGTGCACCCGTATTCAGCAGTCCAATTCACAGGGCAAATTTTTTACAATTTAGGGCTTTTTTTTGCCGGTGATGGCGCTTGTCAACTTTTTTTTTATATAGATTTCATGTCATGCCGCTAAATTTTTTACAATTCAGGGCTTTTTTTTTTTGGTGGTGATGCGCTTTGACTTGCTTTTATATATTTTATAGATTTCATAAAAAAGCAACAAGCTAGCAATTAGCAATTAAAATAAGAAAAAAGCCCTAAATTGTAATGCTCTGTGAATTGGACTGCTGCAGTGACCGCTGCAAATTATTATTATTAAAACAATAAATTTGTTAATAACAGTTAACAAAATGAAAAGAAAAATTCCACTTCAAACACATTATCTATTGACTGATGTAGGTAGTAATTGTTGTTTTTGTTGAAAATGAACAGCAACATCAGCCAGTTTAAGATCTTGAAAGATAACAAAAATATAAGTGCTGTCCTAACCTTACATTTGAGTTATGATAGGTTTTGAAGCATTAACTTTGAAAAGAAATACAATTTACAGGCTAAATAATTGAGATAACAACAATATACACCTACTATTTTAATTGACAATTTTTTTTTTGATGCCAAATTATTTCTTTCTTTATAATACGTTAAGGTTGTTTTCAAATGAAATTCCCGTAATTTAATTTTCGATTTTTTTTTTTAATGTTTAAATGAAATAATTATCTACTTGGTGGAATTTTTTCGTAATTTTCCTCTGCGTCAAAATCCAGATAATTAGTGTCAAAGTTGACAACTTTAACACGCAAGCATAGTGAGTATAGGTACGTTTGCGCTTGTACTTTTAAAACTCTTAATTTAAATTTTGATTTTTTTCTACAGATTTGTACACTTTACAAATATGAAATCAATAAAAAAAAAAATTATCCATTTCCTCAGTGCCGTTTAAAAGATATTGGCTAATTACTTTTTAAATTTACGGGTTTCAGCCGGCTGAATTACATTGAAAATTTGGGGTACGTTCCAATACTGCCGTTCGGTTTTATTCTTCTAGCTCTATCCTTTTCTCTATCTCTTCTGGCTCAATCTTCCATCTCTTCTTCTATCCTTCTCTTACAAGAAATGTACGGTTTTGGAACTTCCTCCTGAATGTTTATTGCTAGAGTAGTATTAGTGTCTGTAAATATAAGCCGGCAACACTCACACTACTTCTGACGCATCAGTAAAGTGAAAAGATTTTAGGCATGAGGGGGCGCTATAATTTTTCTATTTAACATACGTTTGTAAGTAGCCCTGTGAACCCAAAACGTCGCCCGGTCATGCGATTTAAAAACAACCTTAAGGTGAAACACAAGTATTGTTCTGTTTTACCGGTAAAGCCCATGTGTTTTATATAGGAAAAAATTAAAATAATAATAATAGTTTTTTTTTTGTATGTAAAAGCATACAGACTTCACCGGTAAAACAGAACAATACTTGTGTTTCACCTTAATCATATTTTTCGGTGTTTACGTTTGCTTATGCTTGTTTACGTTTTCTAATACATAGCAGTGCTGACACTACAACGAAATTAAATTCACCATGATAAACCACGCCTATTTTTGGTAGACCACGGTCCTCTACGGAACGCACCCCAGGTCATCCGAAGTAAAATCGTCGATAACCCCAATATGACGGAGCCGCGCAAATTCAAACTGCTATAGCGTCAAGTTATATGAATTGCAGTCACAAAAAATGAATGATTAAAATTTTTTTTTGAATCTGTAATCATCATTAATGATCAATATATCAATATGAAATAAAATAATAATAAGAACATCAATGTTTATAAAATATTATTGAATAAAATAACCTGAACGAATTTTTTTTTTTTTTTTCTTTTAAATAAAATATAATTATGATAGTATATTAATTTAACTTTGCCTATTTGAATATAGAAGTACCAATATTATCACACAAATTGAATTTCTTATTAAATATCAAGTATCTATAATTAACAAATTAAATTCAATTGAACGTCAGACAATGTCAAATATAAACATTGATAAACATGAGTAAATGTGTGTGACTGTCCCACTGAAATATAATAAAACTGAAAGGTGAACTCCTATGCCTAGCCAATGCACAGAGTGTCGCTAGAGATAGCAATATATTGGATGGCTTTCCCTCTCACTCACGCATGCGCACATTAAATCTCGTACAGTCAACGTCAAAACAAACTAGTACTACACGATATAAAAGTTACATTATATTTCAGTACAGTCTCAACCAACTTTAGTTGACGTGACTGTACCGACAAGGACAAAAGCCCATCCATTGAATCTCTCTCTCGGCGACGCTAAATTCGGCTTCCAGTTTTATTATATTTCAGTGGACTGTCCACGCATACATACGTACCTACCTTGTGTATATATACGCATGCACACAACCAAGGTCCCTAGATGAGTTACTAGATTTAGACAGGTCATCCGAAGCTAGAATTTGAGACGCCATATTGGGGATCAGTAGTTGTGTGCATGCGTATATGTACACAAGATAGGTACGTATGTATGCGTGGATAGTCACACACATTCACACATGTTTATCAATGTTTATATTTGACATTGTCTGACGTTGAATTGAATTTAATTTGTTAATTATAGATACTTGATATTTAATTATAAATGCAATTTGTGTGATAATATTAGTACTCCTATATTCAAATAGACAAAGTTAAATTAATATACTATCATAATTATATTTTATTTAAAAGAAAAAAAAAAAAATTTCGTTCAGGTTATTTTATTCAATAATATTTCAAAAACATTAATATTCTTATTATTATTATATTTCATATTAATATATTGATCATTAATGATGATTACAGATGCAAAAAAAAATTTTATACATTTATTTTATGACTGCAATTCATATAACTTGACGCCGTAGCAGTTTGAATTTGCGCGGCTCCGCCATATTGGGGATATCGACGATTTTACTTCGGATGACCTGTATATTGGGAATCATTCTAGGGACCTTGCACACAACTACTGATCCTCAATATGGCGTCCAAAATTCTAGCTTCGGATGACCTGTCTAAATCCAGTAACTCATCTAGGGACCTTGGGACTGGCACATAACATTATTGTTTTTTAGGCTCCAATTATTGAAGGAATAACTTGAATGACTTAATGTTTATATCAAACCATAATAAACAAAACATTGTTTGTTATTGTAACATAGAGAAGATTAGACTTTTGTCGTTGTTTCTGTTACTAGCTTTTAGTCTGTATTACAGAGCGAAATTGCAGAGCGAAAAGAAAAATTTTATTCAAGGAATGCACCCATTAACCTTGATTCGTGAGTTGTACGAGCGTTTTTTTTTTTTTTTTTTTTCGTTATAGAATACAATACTCCTGGAGTGTTATTCTTGGTCTAATGTTGCGGAAGATGTTGCTAGTCAAGCAACATCCATTCGCTGGCATGAATTTTCGCGGCGACATGGAAATGTAAAGTTGCTGCTTAATATTTTCCATGTAAATCAACCATATTCCATGTTTTCGTAACCTATTTCACTAAAATACGGTCGATTTACATGAAAAATATTAAGCAGCGACTTTACTTTTCTATATCGCCGCAAAATTTTATGCCAGCGAATAGATGTTGCTTGACTACATGAAAAATAGAAAACAGGAGGGCGAACTTAAATAGGGCTATCGAGCCAAAAACGATACAAAAACCAACAAGGTGAATTAGTTCTATTTAGACTGCTCTGCTGCAGAGCTTGGACCACTTTTAGTTGTGGTAGTTACGTAGGTGTGATAATATTTTATAATGTCTGCTTTCTTTCATGAACTTAATATTCAGAACATTGATGTGATCTCCATCAGCGCACGCGTAGGCGCAGATGCGTAGAATTACTTATTAAAAAAAAAATAGCTGTGCATTGGCGCCGGCAACCACTAGCATTATATTTATCTTAACATGTCAAGAAAAATATAAATATAATACCGGCGCCAATGCACAGCCATTTTTTTTTAAATAGGTTATTCTGCGCATCTGCGCCTACGCGTGCGCTGATGGAGATCACATCAATGTTCTGAACATTAAGTTTATGAAAGAAAGCAGCCAATATTTTACAAACATTGGGGATATCCGCTATATTGGGGACATCGACGATTTTACTTCGGATATGACCTGTCTATTGGGAATCACTCTAGAGACCTTGGTTGATTCTTATACAGATTTTTAGCTTACGGAGTTCGTCCTCGTGTTCGTTCTCTATTCTTCATGCTTGACTAGCAACCAAGAAGACTAGAAATACAGGAGGACGAACTTGCCTCAAAAAACCGTATCGCTATACGGTCGCCGCATAATTGAGGGGCGCTAGTGCTTGCGACAGCGTGCGACTGCTTTTCACAATGCGCACAATACAAACATACTCTAACAACCATCATGTGTATAATGCTCTATTAGTGGTTGTCAGAGTATGTTTGTATTGTGCGCATTGTAAAAAAAAAGCGATACAAGTCGCGCACGTTACCGTGTCTACCCCCCTCAACCTTGCTCATAGCGATACGGTTTTTATATACAGGCGAGATAGGGAGTAAGTCCTCCTGTATTTCTAGTCTTCTTGCTAGCAACATCTCCCGCAGCATTGAACCAAAAATAGCATCCTGCTTTCATAGATAATTGACTCTCTTGCAGTCTCTTGCTTAGCCCCTTAAGCCACTAGAAGGCAGGACAAATATGTTATGTATAGAGTGGGTATAATCAGAGTGACGCCAATAGCCGTCTAGTTTTTGATTGGTCCGCCATATCGTACTTTTTGTATGGAGTGGAGAGAAGAGGGAGTTTTGAACAGTTTAAAAGAAAAGAAATTAATTTAATATATAAATTGAGTAAATATATATTTTAAATAAATAATAATTTTTATTTTTAATTATTAAATTAATTATTGAATTATTTATTTAATACTTCAATAAATAATTTAAATAAACACAGCTATATTAATAACTTTGATTTATTCATATTAAAATTATATTTATAAATATGATAGAAATATAGATTATTGAAAAGGCACTACAGACAAAGTGACAAATAATATTTTTATTTTTATTAAAAGATTTTATTATTGTCAATTCCAACCATTTTACATAATTTAAAAAAATTAAGCGTTGGTATTTAATACTCAAAATTTATATATGTACAATTGAAAGTTGTGCAATAATATACAATTGTTTTATTCCAGCAAATTTACTTGAAGCTAGAAGTGTTTTTTGCTGTGCCTTTTGTTTTACTCTTCAAATATGTCATACTTTAATCCAACAATAATACATTAAGTTCTGAAGGTGGTTCTTGGTATTAGACAGTAATTAATATCAAATATAATTATGTAGCTTAGAAAAATTATTCACTCAAATAATTAATGTTAATGTTCTTACCTCACAAACAAGCATTTTTTATTGACCTGTGTAATATCCAGACCAGCATTTTTTACCCATTGTGCTTGTCTACGCTTTTATCCTTTGGAACCACGTTCATTTTTACATGATACCTTGTGCTATTTTTACAGCCTGGTACATCACAATATCCCATCTTACTAAATACCTGTTACATATATTAAAAATGAATCAATTAGTTCTAACTTAATAATAAACTTATCAATAAATAACGAATATTGACACATTTTGGAATATAAAAAAAACTCAATTCCAATTGTATAATTATAATTAAAAAATAACAACAGATACAATTTTACTACACGTCTCGTAATTTGTTTGAAATATACCCTGGTGAAAATAATTTTGTCAAATTTTGTCAAATTTAGTCAAAATTTGGCAAATTTTGAGAGGAAATTGGGACTCCTCAATTTACGGACAAATTTTGTCAAATTAAGGTTGAAAATTGTCAAAATTTTGCAAATTTTGACAAAATTTGACAAATTTGAAAATTATAATATTTGTTGAAAAAAAAAAACAGTTATTGTTCATCTGCATAATAATTACCGTATGTTTAACAAAATTTGTCATATCCTAACAAAATTGATCATATACTACAAAATTTATTATGCTCCAATTAAAACTGTTTAACATAAAACAGTTTTTGTATTTGTTTACTTTGTTTTATCATTCCACATAACAATATTCTAAAACCATATTAAAATATTTTTCAAAAACGAAATAAATTTTTCATTATGATAATTAAAAGAAGAAGGAAAGCATTTAAAGTACAAATTAATTCACTTAATGGCACTTTATTTTCATATTTATAATTATTAAAGATTAATAAAAAAATCTGCATTAAATGATGACAGATGAGGTTATGTTTCTCATTTTCATAAATTTCATACTTATTGTTAATTTATTTGTTAAATATCAAGTTTGGTTATTTATCTATTGCTCAAAATATTTTTAGTTTATAATTCAATATTAAAAATGTTATTAAAACTTGACATCTTGGGATTAATTAATTTATTTTAAAACGTCAGTGCGCACCAATCTGATCTCAACTTAGGCTGACTTAGAAAATTTACACAATGCCATGTAGAACCTGCCGGGCACACATACAAGACCGAGTCTTACCGATAACACCCGAAAATCAAATTGTTGTGCAACACGGTAATATTTGCCTTGAAACTAGACAATATTTACCAGGCAGCCGTACAAATATTATTAAACAATATAACAAATATTATTGGATGGTAAAAGGGTTTTGTGCAACTAAATAAAATTTGTTCAACGTTAATAAAATTTGTTGTGCCAACATAAATTTTGTTTAAAAAATAGAACAATTTTGTTGCAGCACAACAAAAGCGACAGGGATTTCTTACTCTGGTTTGTTATTTTCTGCAGCAATTTTTGTGATTTTTTCTGGTGTGCGGATGCGGTACACATTTGTAAGGTCAATTTTATCAAATTATTTTTTCAAATTTTGTAAAATGGTTTTGTCAAAATTTTGTGGGAATTTGCGAACAATTTTGCTAAAATTATTTGAATTGAAAAAAAAAAAAAAAACCTAGTTATGTTGTCTGCATAATCATATTATGTACCCAATTTCCACCAGGGTACCTATTCATAAAATTAATCATATACTCCCAGTTTAAAAAATCTCATAGAAACCACGAAAAAGAGTCAAATACACATCAAATGCTCATAGAATAATAATAATATCAGCTAGCTTACTGTAATCTATCACTTTTTTTCAATTAAAACAGTTTATTCATTATGTTGTTGTACTTTTTTTTTCTCTGTGTCACTTTGTTTATTATCCACAACTATTAATAATATTCATAAACAGACCGCCAGTCGCCATGTTTGGTACAGAGGGCACTAAATGTTTCCGTATAATATACGTCACTTCTGGGCACCTTTTTGCTATTGGCGTCACTCTGATTATACCCACTCTAGTTATGTATTTTTATTGGGAATTTTTAATCAATTGATGTTATCTACCGCGAAAAGAGACTAATAGTTTCTATATAATCCATAAGATGTCGTTCTTACTGTTTCTTTATTCGGCAAACGATATATAATCGCGATTTGCGATTGAAAACAAAAAAAGGTATTTTTAAAAATACTATATTGCGCATGCAAATAGCCATACGTAGGGCTGTTTAGTAATTTTAGGTGAAAAAAATTTAATTTGTTTGCAGTTATAATTTCGAAAAAATTTTTTCGTAGAAAATTAAAGAAAAATAGTAATAAATAGGTCTAATAGCTTTCTTAGAACTTGTAGTAATTTGTAGTAAACGAAATTTAATTTTAAGATGGAAAATGATGACAAAAAAAAAAAAAATTTTTTTATTGGAGCAATAATCATATTAAAATTGCATAACTTTTTTGTTTATAATAAAAAAAAAAATTACGAGTATAATAAGAAAAAAGCAACTCGTAAAGAATATAAGAAAATTTTTACTAAACCAGTTTCCCAAAAAAAAGCGTCAAAAAAGTGCAAAAAAATTTTTTTTTTTTAATCCAAAATATTAAAATCTTGATAACTTTTTTGATTATAGACCAAAATTATAACTAAAATATCTGATAGATACAGAAAAATCAAAACAAAAAAGTTACGCAATATTTTATTAAGTTCTATATGAGAGAATTAATTGTCCCGGCAAAACGATTTAACTACAAATTCTAATTTCTTCACTACAAATTAGCTAAGATTTTTCTGTATCTATCTGATATTTTAGTTATAATTTTGGTCTGCAAAACAAAAAAGTTACGCAATATTTTATTGAGGTATTATATGAGAGAATTAAATTTTCCCGGCAAAACGGTTCAACTACAAATTCCAATTTTTCCACTACAAATTAGCTAGGATTTTTCCGTATCTATCTGTTATTTTAGTTATATATTTGGTCTATAAATAAAAAAGTTACGCAATATTTTATTAAGGTATTATATGAGAGAATTAATTTTCACGGCAGAACCGTTCAACTACAAATTCTAATTTCTTTACTACAAATTAGCTAGGATTTTTCTGTATCTATATGATATTTTAGTTTAAATTTTGGTCTATAAATAAAAAAGTTACGCAATATTTTATTAAGGTATTATATGAGAGAATTATATTTCCCGGCAAAAAGGTTTAACTACAAATTTTAATTTATTTCACTACAAATTAGCTAGGATTTTTCCGTATCTATCTGTTATTTTAGTTATAATTTTGGTTTATAAATAAAAAAGTTCCCGAGTGGAAATCTGTTCAGGCTAGCTTGATTTGCCCACAATCTTGATCAATACTTGATCAATGTTGCCTTAACTCAGGAAACCTGATCAAGTTTTGATCAAGATTTGATCAAGATGCTTTATTAAGGACAACCTGCTCAAGATAGGATCAAGAAAACTTTAACTCTTCTTGACTAAGGCCCTCTTGATCAAGATAGGGTCAAGAAAACTTTAACTCGTCCGTGATAAGGCCGTCTTGATCCAAACTTGATCAAAAAAACTTTAACTCTTCTTGACCAAGGCCGTTTTGATCAAGATAGGATCAAGAAAACTTTAACACGTCCGTGATAAGGCCATCTTGATCCAAACTTGATCACAAATTGATCAATAAATATTTATTTTGTTACTTGTTTTTTTGCAAATATATCTTGATCAAGATAGGATCAAGAAAACATTAACTTTTTAATTTATTATATATTATGTTCATTATTACGATTTTTTTTTTTAATATTGATAAAAGTTTTTTTACTAAGAAAAAAAACGCCAAACGTGGCCTAATAATGTCTCAAGACTGGTCTAAATATATAAGCTTCAAAAAATCGTACGGTACATCGTTTCCCTCCGTGATCGAGCGGTCTAAAGCGTACCCGTTATCAACCATGGTAGAAATACTACAGGTATGGCAGTGCGCAGCCTGGTTTGGCCGCTGTGAATCGACCAATCAAAAGGTCGCCTTCTTGCCACAAAAATGGAAGACTTTATGCGCGCGCGATACAAATTTGTTAAGAAAATTTTCAAGTTTTTTTTAAATTTTTCAAAAGTTATCATATTTATTCAACTAGATTTGGTATATTTTATAATGATTCACATACATCAAAAATAAAAACTAATTATTTATATTAAATAAATAAATCCAAGTATAATAAATACAACACAACCTCTATTGTTTGTGGCATAAAAAAAACAACAATAATGAAAATATTATAATTTATTTGTTAAACTGTCTTGGTTTTTTTATTTTTTTGATTTTTTATAAACATGCTCCACATATACATTTATTTGTGTACATAGTATGTGTACATAGTATTTATTAGTATTTACAACAATATAAAAAATAGTTGTCAAAACAGTATGTTAGAGAGAGAGGCTCTTATAATAGAGATTGCGTGTTAGAAAGAAAAGCAAAACAGCTCGATGGCGCGTTGATTGGTTGAAAAAATAAGGCTGCGCAGAACGCGACGAAAAAAGCATGAACTACTGCCATACTTCTACCATGTTATCAACCTATACTTCGTCGGTTCGATTCCCGGTTACCGTGTATTAGAAAAAAAAAACTTTCGCGCCCGATAATTATCTAACTCTTCTCTATGACATCACACTTCATAATACAATAATAAAAAAAATAATAATTTGTAAATAATTTTTTTTTTTCAATTTTTCAATCAAGTTTTGATGAAATATCTTGATCAAATCTTGATCAAGCATCTTGATCAAGAATGGATTTGAAATCAATGTTGCCTGATCAAGACTTGATCTCAATTTCCACTCGGGTTACGCAATATTTTATTAAGGTATTTTATGAGAGAATTAATTTTCCCGCAAAAACGGTTCAACTACAAATTCTAATTTCTTCACTACAAATCAGCTAGGATTTTTCTGTATCGATCAGATATTTTAGTTATAATTTTAGTCTATAAATAAAAAAGTTATTAAGATTTTAATATTTTGGAGTAAAAAAAAAAATTTTTTTCCACTTTTTTGACGCTTTTTTTTTGGGAAACTGGTTTAGTAAAAATTTTCTTATATTCTTTACGAGTTGCTTTTTTCTTATTATACTCGTAATTTTTTTTTTTTATTATAAACAAAAAAGTTATACAATTTTAATATGATTATTGCTCCAATAAAAAAAATTTTTTTTTTTTGTCATCATTTTCCATCTTAAAATTAAATTTTGTTTACTACAAATTACTACAAGTTCTAAGAAAGCTTTGAGACCTCTTTATGACTATTTTTCTTTAATTTTCTACGAAAGTACATTTTAACTCTTTTTTCACCCTTAATTTTTGAACTACAAATTAAACCCTTTTCACTACAAATTACTACAAATTCCAACGAACGTATTGGCCCTAATTGCATCGCTCTAAGTCAATTTTTGAAAAAAGTACCTTTTAACCCTTTCTCCACCCTTAATTTTTGAACTACAAATTAAACCCTCTACACTACAAATTACTACAAATTAAGACCTTCAAAATGAACTTTACCAGAAGTTTCTACGATAATGTGGGGTGCTAGGTTCACGCAGCTTCATCAGCCAACCTAATAGTTTGCACCACGAATCCCATCTTTATTATTTTATTTACAAACCATAAATGAGCTTGTAATAAAATGTTATTTTTCTTATTCTTAAAAATTAACTGGAAAAGTTGAAAAAACAAAAAATAAAAAAAAATTATCATTGAAAAACTGGTTAAAAAAAAAGTAAACTATTAAACTCAGGAAATAGTTAAAAAATGACGAGAATAATACAAAGATTATAATGAATCAGACCCAAAAGAATAAGTAGCAGGAGTCCTGTGCATGTGTAAATTGATTCGACAATATTCGTAATAAATCGGTAAACATCGTGAAAATGGTTGTTTGCCCCTCCTCTGTTTATACATATTCCATTCACTGGCCTGTGGCAAAAGAGAAAGACTGATGTCACCGTAATATAACAAAATGGAATAGAGAATGTCACGATAATAATGTACAATACGTGTTCCCGATGTTGTGTTCTGTGTGGATAGGAACGAAGCGATACGTAAGTTCGGGTAATACTGTCTATATGTATCGGGCAATCAACAAAAAAGTAAAGTACCGACAACAAAAAAATCCTCGTTTCTTTACCCACTCCTGTAAAAATTAAAAAAGAAAAATACCATATTCCCCACTTATTTTATCAGACAAGTTGCTCACTGCGCCACCAGTCGACAATCTATCTTCTTTCGTAACTGGACAAAATAATAAAAGATATAAAATGTAATACCCCATAAATTAGAGTGAGATAAAACCATCAAAATACCGGAATGTATATGTAGAATACTTACACATGCTTACGAGAGGACCTCAAGCGGCAGATGCTCACCTCAGTTCACTCGTTGACGTGTGTTAGAACGAAACTCTGCTCGACAAATAATTCAAATTTATTATACACGTTTTTTTTTGTTCACATTATATTTTATCAATATTTATTTGTATATTTATTTATTTAATATTAGTATATTTCGTACTGTCTTATATATATATAATCTTATCATCATAATAATAATGAAAATTTAAATTGTTGTAAATAAATAAAGTTTAATCAAATAAATACAATTGGTCTATTTTTTTCTGTTCTTTTGTTTATTTGTTTTTTAATACAACAATGTTAAACATTTTGACTTAAAAAATAAAAATAAAAAAAGTGAATTCAGCAACGGTTGTTAATAAAGTATTAATTATAACGAAAAAATATATTATCTATAAATATAAATACTGTGATGTCAATTTGTGAACAAATATAAGGTTTTTTTTGTGTGTGTTGTTACGAAAAAGGAAGTTGAAAGAGCGACAAGAGTGTCAAAATTTATTTTTTTTTTTCGGAAAAAAAAAAAAAAGACGAGAAATATATGATTTTTTAAAAAGTCCATAAGATAATATTAATAAGAGCTTAGAGTAGAATATATGAGTAAAAAATAAAATAATCATTTTATGATAAAACAAAAAAAAAGATAAAAAAAAAAAAAAAAACGATTCGAATGTAGAGATGTGGCAATGGCGCTTGTGTCCGGCGAACGATGGAGTGGCTGGTCTACGCACGACCTTAGTTTGCACGTAGTTCGTGCCCGAAGGGTGGAATAAAAAAAAAACATATGTATATACATATCTGTATTTATGTGGAAAGTATAATAATAACAATAATACATAAAAGGTAAACAATATAGTACAAACAATAAACGAATAAATAAATTTTAAAAAATTCATTGTGCGTAGTGTAGTGGCAGCCTCACAGGGCCCAATGGGCCCATCATCATTTTTTTCTCATTATCTCCCCTTCTCCAATATCCTCAATAATATCTAAAACTTTCAAAAAAATTGTGTCGATTAATTTATCCTGCAATATTATTTTGCATGAGACCTAACTAATATAAATTAACCTATAATTATAAAATTAATGTTTTTTTCTGTACTACACCGTGAAGACTAAATGACAATGTGGATTAAACTCAATTTTATATTTATTATTATAATAAATAGTAATTATATTCACAATTCAATTGTGCGCGAGTGAAATTTATAAAGTCTAAATATTTATTGGTTATCAATTGGTGAATTACATGTGTATTTTTTTTAGAAGATAGAAGATTATTATAATTTGAGGAAATAACTAATCACACATGGCAATCGCAGGCGGTATTATTAGCGCTGAAAGGTGCCTTTATTCAGCTGCTGGTATGCTACGATTTCTCGCAAGGCTGTCAGGTAAATGAATATTATTATTATTTTGTAAAAATTAAGTATCACGAAAGGTTAGTGACCTCGTCAAGAAGACAAACAAAATCATTCTACAGACTGATTATAATTTTTTCGGTAAATAAACTGGGTGTGACCACGGAAATTACGTCAAGTGATTTATTA
The DNA here is from genome assembly GCF_014905175.1 of Aphidius gifuensis. Classification (NCBI taxonomy): domain Eukaryota; kingdom Metazoa; phylum Arthropoda; class Insecta; order Hymenoptera; family Braconidae; genus Aphidius; species Aphidius gifuensis. The sequence continues at coordinate 8,694,889 of NC_057791.1, read as the reverse complement.
TTATTTATTGTGGATTATTATTTGAGGTTTATTAGGTTATTTTTTTTTTTTTTTTTTGCCAGAAAGAATTTTTTTTTAGAACAAAAAAAAAAGATAATTTAGTTAATTTTCTAACTTTTATGTTTATTAGATAAAATTTGATGGTTATGAAAAATAAAAAATTATCTTTTGACATTTCGCGAATTACGAGTAAACGAGATGGAAATGAATGAATAAAACGAAGAAAGAAGGAATCGTGTCACGTGATCGCTCAGCGGTGCTCAATTTCGTTAAATATAAATTTTTTTTTTAATTATTGAATGTGTATTAAAGATATTCAAAAAATATTTAAAATTATAATTTTGCAGTTGTGTTGATTTATATTTATTTTAATTCAACGTTTATCAATGATTTACTCGCTTTTCATTATTGGGTTTTTTTTTTTTTCAATCACAGTTTTTTTTGCAATTTGACAACTTTGTCAAAAGAATTTTTTTATTCTGTGTTACATTCTTTTTATTTTGCACTTGGTCTGGTAAGATTTATCTTTATCTTTAAAAGAGGCGAGACAGACGAGACACCGGCAACACCGAATGTGTATCTTTTTATTCCCAACGGAAATAGCAATCGTTCTATGTAGCCACTTTCGACTGGTGTCACGCAAAAATGCACGCGACAAAATGTATTTTCGTATCATATTTTTTTTTTTTCATCTTTTTTCGATATATAAAAAACTAACACTTTCTTGAAAAATTTTGGAATTTTTTCTAAACTCATTTCCAATGTCACGTAAGTTACAGTGCTTAAAACAAAACTTTTATTCTAATTTATTGCCTTCACTCTTTTTAAGTCAATTTTGTGACTGTTAACATTGATTTTATGTGTAAAAAAAAAGATTATTTGACAAGATTGTCATATCCCAGACAACACGGGACAGCACGTCACATTTATCGGTGACGTATCGTGTAGTTACTACGTACACATAGCCGTTTTTTTCCATATTTCAACTTCATTTTTAACCAATTTGTGCATTCGTAGGAATTTTTTTCATATGTTCCCAGTAATCGTGAAAAAATTTCCCATAAGAAACGGATAAAAAAACATATTGTCTGAGATATGATAATATCCCAAAAAAAAAAATAGAAAAAAAAAAAAAAAAATTAACAGGTATGACAAGTGTTGACGTCATGTGTTTGTTGAAGGCGTTGACAGACATTCGAATTAACCTGATGAAAAAATATATATTATTTTCTTTTTTTTTTACATTTAGTAGGGTAGATAGAACAGGCCAATTATGATTTTATACTTTTTCGCAAGTTTTCAATTTCACTTGACTTAATTGAGACTTCTAATCTTAACTGCAAGTACCTTCTATTAATTTATCTTTTTTGCTCATGAGTCATAAACTCATGACGTATAAATTTATAATGTTCTTAACTGTATGATTGATATTTTTATACCTTAAATTGTCAATTTAAAATTTAAGTTTCTTCCAATCATAAATTTTTTGTAATTATTTTGATATAGAATGTCTATGTTATTTAATCATTATTCACACCACATAATAATATTGACCTGTGGGCTTAAGTCTAATCGATAGTTTTGTATTCGTGACAGAAATCAGACGTTGGTCATGTAAAAAACAAGCAAAAAACATAAGTTCGACAAACAACTTGCAATAATAATAGGTAAAAAAAAAAAAATAATGTACAGTATCGGTAGGTCCATTTACAAGTAGCGAAAAATACTTGAATTTTTATTTCGTGTTTGAGAGGTTAACAAACGCCATATCGGAAACTTAGCGTTTACACTATCACAGCTTATCTTTCAACGGTGAAAAGCCGTTTTATTTTTTTATTATTATTAAAATCTTCTCTCACTATTTCATACTCACTGAAATAATATCTAGTGAAATTATGGCAACTCATGAACATTACAATGGAATTTCTGTAAAATTTTCTATTCTCTTTTTTTTCTTTATTCTTGTATTGGCAGAGACTGCGGCGTTTCTGATTCCCATTTAACTAAATCGGATTTTTACACTTTTTTTTGTAGTAGGATTTCAAAAGATTATAGTGACAAGTTGTTTGAATAAGTCTTTAGTATATTTTTAAAATGTTTTTTTTTCTATTTATTTTTTCGACCCAATTATCAACTTCTTACTTCTTAAATATTTATTTTTTATTATTTTATTTTATCTTCAGATAAATTATTATTATTTTTCTTTTCTAAATGGAAGTAAGTTCTTAAATGTAAAATTAATTCGGTAAATTTATGTTCGTGACTCAATTTTATTTCTCATGATCTCAGTTGAATGTAATAGTTTTTTTTTCTAATAATATAGTTTATATTGTAATTCTTATCCATTGTTGACAACATAACTTTATTAAATGTCGTCAACTTTTTATTCAACAATATAATCTTCCCTTCAACATTATTTGCTTCTGTGTCATTTTATATTTATATTCCCTAACATTCTCATCCAACCATGTTAAACCACAGTGTGTGTATTGCATGTGTATTGTACATTTGCACTTGACGGTTTTCACAAAACTCAGTGTTCTGTTACTCTGAATTTTTACTGAAAACTGTCCTTTGTATAAACGACAATTTTTAAGTCTCCCAACTATTTTAAAAAAAATTATATATATAATTAACTAAAATTATTTTATATAAATTCAAGAATAAAAAAATTATTTTAACAAATAAAACAAGCAAAAAAAAATGTAATCGGTTTTTTAAATTAATTTTTTGTCAGTAACTTTTGAGGTCAAGAATTCCATAATTCTATCAGATCAGTTTGACTCCAAAAATTGTCACAGAAAGATTTAAACCAGAATGCGTTTCTAGTCTGGAATTCATGCCTCATTGGAATGTGTATTGGTTTTTTCCGGGTGGCCCGATGAAATCTAATTCCTTCTGTATTTTTTCTCTTTTTTTTTTTTTAACTTTTGTCTTATTTATTAATTTTTTTAATTCTTTATACTACGGGTCCAGTCGTTTCTAACATTTAAACTTGTTCAATCGTTAATATACGACGGTCATTAATAATCGGTAGAACCCTTGGCGCCTATCTGACCACGATAAAGAACCACCCAAAGTATACACTGACATTATACTCAGTCTATATAACTTCAAGTTGTATGGGGCTACCACACTGATACATACATATACTGAAAATGAATACGATTCCTCTGCTGTGTGTAGAAAAACGTGAAGGCCGACACACTCACTACACTACCAACAACATTTGTAAATCTTCGAAGTAATATGATAGAATATAGAATATATAAAATAAGTTTAGAAAAATATTTCATAACAATCTCTCTCTCTCTCTCTCTCTCTCTCTTAGCTTTTCATTCAGTTGATATATATAATATATATTTCTAAATATATGAGATTATATTTTATTTAGATAAATTGTGTCTAATTTTCTCATTTTTTTAAATGAGTTTTATTTGTTAATATTAATATTATTTTTTTTTTTAATTTAATTTAAATCGTGTTGGTTGGACCTTGTCACTGATGAATTTAAGTAAGTTGCGTGGAAACGAAAAGAGAAGAAAGAGAAAAAAAGTGTGTGAATAATGCAAACATGAATTGAAACGCATGAGGTGACCCAGAGTGAGCCCCAATCAAGAGCAACATATAAAAAAAAATTATATAAATATATGCATATAGTTAAAGATGCTCATACTGGTATCCGAAGTTCTACAGTACTATCAAATATACTAATGTCGTTGCCCTTAATTTGGAATTTAAATAAAGTTTCTCTATTAATAGAATTTTGTCAACAGTTTTTTTATTGTTTTACCTACTTTTTTTAAATTTCTTTTCATTCAAAAGTTTTTCTAGTTTATAAATTTAAAAAAATTAGAATAAATATTTACTTTTTTTTGTTCAATTCGATTATAATAGATATTCTCGACATGATTCTAGAGCTTCGTTGTAGTTTTTTTTTTTGATTATCTATGTTTTGGAGTAAATGTTTTAATTTTTAATGAATATTGAAGGATAAGTCTAATGTTATTTTATTCATTTTTTTTTCTTATGTAAAACGTGCTTGGATACCTATGAGTAAAATAACCCGCCACAGGGTGTAACCAACTGAGATGTAAAGGTGTCCTTCCATTTTTTCGTTTATTTATTTTTTTTTCATTGTTATTTCTGAGAAATCGTTTTTGCATTACAAATTAGATACTTTCAAAGATCTTGAAAGAAGCGACTTTGTCATCAATTGGTGAAGATTTCAATTGTCGATAAAAATAATCTTTTTATCATAAGTTCTTATGACTCAACAACGGGCTTCAAAAAATAAAATTTATTGTTGAATTTTTTTTCTTTTTTTTAAAAAAGATATATTTAAAAAAAATAAATTAGGAAGTTTATTGGTAGTATTTTTTTAACAGAAAAACAATACTATTAGAAGTTTAAAAATAGACAGTAAATTGGAAAGCCAGGTGTTTTACAAATTGAATTGAAATGATAACTTGAAGCAAGTCTACGTCATCACTAAAATTTTCTTCTTATTCTTCAAAATTCTAATCAACAAAGAAAAAAAAAAAAGAAGACAGGTAGCGGTAGTAGTTTTAAACTGAATTTTCCCAGATGAGTCACTTTCATTTTTTCACAGTTGACCCAAAAGAAATAGCTGGTATTTTCATTCATGAATATTCACCAATAAGGGAAAAATTCAGCCGAAAAAAAAAAAATAAACTCCATTGTGTGTACAACAATCGCCATGCTATTTCCCATATGAGTCATTTTTATTTCACCATAAACCGTAAAAAAAAAAAAAATTAAATCTACCCTGAACATTCATTTTCTAAAATCACCTGGGTTCTTTGCAAATTTCTATTTTATATTTTTGTCCCATCTGTTATCAATTAAATAAAAATTATATTCTCCATTTTTTTTTTTTTTTATTTTGATAGATTTTGGTAAATGATTTTCTGTATAATATTTTTTTTTTAATCGATAATTTAGTGGTACTTAACAAAATCTAAAAGCTTTCTTCTTTTTCCGTATGTCGAATGGACACACCCAAGAGTCCTGTACTGCAACAAAGTAACTATACCCTGTAATATTAAACTGCCGCCGCTGCCAACATCTTTTAGACTTCATATACTCTATACTCTTTTTCTTCTTGATTACTCAGTTACTAATCATCTTTACCCTCTCACATATCACCCATCAAAACAAATTTATCTTTTTTTTAATATTGAATTGAATGTAATATACCCACAGCTTGTCTGCGTGTCGTGATATTTTGAGTAAGAAAATATATCGTGACAGATGTCATCATATCCAATCAAGGCTTCTATGTTCTCTCTGGAGTCAATCGAGGCATTGAAATAATTTTTACCCTCTTTATGAGATTGTTTTATCCCATCTTTTCATTTATTTATTATTTTTTATAAATTACCGTTTAATTTAAGCGCAAAAATAATAAAGGTATATGATTTTGAAGAGTATTAATTAAAAAACAAATATTATTATTTGAGTTAAAGTTGTTTCAAAGTCCCATCGTCGAACTAATATTTAAGCCTTGAACGGCCCGTATATTAATAACGATATTTTTTATTCTCGTGTTCTAAAATGTTTTGTGGCGCTACTGATGAAAAAAATCAAGTTCTTTAATAGTTGTGTGGGTACACACTAGCAAGCATAATTTACATCGTACCTATGCTAGAAATATACAGGTAGGTCCATGCGCATACGTTTTTTTAAGCCAATAAGAAGTGCTGACCACCGGTTGCCATATTGGCTAAAGTGGCGCGACTTTATTTAAATCATAAAGATGATCATAATAGAAGATTAAAATAATAAAAATACATAAACACATGATTAATTATATAAAAAATAAAAAATAAAATACATATTAAGCTTTGTTACATATATTTTTCAACTTATTTTTCTTTTTTTTTTTTTTTTTTATCTTCTATAATTTGCTCATTAAAAACTCTGAGTCAAATGTACGTACAAGTATGTACCAAACATTGTATTGCATCCAGTGCAATATTTATATTGTTCTTTTTATCCAAACTTCTAGTTTGTTAACTAAATATGTAAAAATTTCTTTTATTTTTTCAAATTGTTTTTTTGTGAAAAAGTAAAAGTTCAATTTCTAATTGTTTTGCAATATCTATAAATACGTAGAATTATCAAATAATATTTTTAAAGTTTTTATTTATGATTAATGTAACTTTTAAGCATGCCATACATAAATAATTAATAGTACAATAATAATAATATGACGGACACACAGATTTACACACATGCAAACAAGATGGCCGCCAATGGTCTGCGCAGTAGATTTTTATTTTTGTCCGAGCCATGGACATACCTGTATATTTTTACCATGATCGTACACTAAAATTATATGGAGAAACCGGCCAAAGAACAGGTATACATATAAAGCTGGCACAGGCATAATGGCACAACCAAATCAGACCTTATCAGTAATTATGAACTATTTTTGAGTGCAAACCGCGATTTTTGAGCTTTTTTTTTTTTTTTTTTTATTAAAAGTTATGCTAGCTTTCAAGAACAGCTAGCATAACTTTTTTATTTATTAATGCGATATCGATCGAGTAAGGCCCTAAATTATGAGCTTTTTATGAGCTAATTAGGTATGTAATTAGAAAATTTTTTTTTTTATTTTTATTTTTTTTTTTTATTAAAAGTTCAACGTAAGCTGGCACAACTTCTTTATTTATCATGTGATCCTGATCGAGTGAGGCTTAAAATTACAAGCTATTTATGTGCTAATTATGTGTGTAAAAAAAAATTTTTTTAAACTACAATTCATGCACAATCCTGTAAATTAACAGTAAAAAAATAGAATTTTAATGTAAATTTACATAAAAAATCAACTACACTGTAGTGTAAATTTGAAGTATTATGCGTATTACTACAACTTTACTGTACATTTAGAAAAAAAACATGAAATTTCATGCACATTTCAAGTACGTTATGCACTGAAATTCTAGTACTGAACGTAAAATTTCAAGTTTGGGTACTGTAATTTTAAATCATGCACTGTCCTGTAATTTTCAAGTAAGGTGCTAGGATTTTAATGCACAGTACTAGAAAACCATTTCCAATACTGTACAGTAATTTTAATCTAAGACGCTAGGATTTTAATGCTTGTGCTGTAATTGTCAAGTGAAATTCTAGTATTTTACATGAAAATTATTGTACAGTAGTAGAAATGCTATTTGTCAAGTTTCTTTAATCTCTCACAAAAAAAACTTCATTTTACAAGTCACCCCGATGGTGCAGCGGTAAAGCGTTCGGTTTTAGAATCACTTAGATAGTTAGGCATGTAGGTTCGAGTCCCCTTAGAGTCATTTTCATTAATTTAGTATGTCACAAAAATTGTTATGTAAACGCTCTACAAATTTTTTTGGAAAATGCATCAAATTTTTATCATTTTACTCGAAAATTACCCTACAGTAGTAGAAATAACAAATTCTGACACTACTTATGTCAGTTACACTTCATTTGACGTCAATAATGACCAATGACGACTCAAGCCTCCGCCGTCCATCAATTCGGCAGTTTTGAAAATCGGTTACATTTCATTTGACTTTCTGAGACTTCATTTGATCTGGTAAACGTCTACGACCAGTGTATGTCCATCATTTAGTGTGTAAATTTCAACTTGATCGGATAATAATTATTTCCTTAATTAATTATTTATTTTTTTTTCTACTGCCCGAGTAGAAACTTGTTCAGGATAGCCTGAACACTGATCCAGGCCTGATCATGTATCTTTACCACAGCCTGATCAGGTATCCTGATCCATTCTGGATCCGAACCTTACGAAAAAGCGTTACATCCTGATCAGGTTTGGATCCAGTATCTGGATCCAGATTGGATTTGAAATCAGGCAAGCCTGATCAGGGCTTGATCCGAACCTGACCTGAATTTCTACTCGGGTGGTTGTGCTACCTTAAAGCCAAGATGGCACAACTTTTTTGTTTATCAACATAGAGGAAGGCTGTCAATTTATTAACTTTCAAAATAGAATTATATTTAGTTTTAATCGATAATTATAAAGCTATTATTAATAATAATATAAAAAAAAAATACATATGAATTATACTCTTAAAACTATTATTGTAATGTTTTAAATATTGAAAAATAAATTACGAACGATTTGAGATGTATAATTTTCATAAATGATTTTTTGTATTTACTTTTTCCCATTGTATGATAACCCCTTAATTAATATTTTTCTTATTATTTATTTATAAACTGATTTTTTTTCATAATTTGTTTAGTTAAGGTTGTTTGTAAATATTTGAGTTTCTACTCGATTTTTTTTTAATTAGGCTTATTTTTTAAATGAAATAATTATCTATCTTGACAAATTATTTCAATTTTTTTTGCCTCGGCTTTTTATAAATAATGAATGTCAAAGTTGACAACTTTTATACACGAGAATAGTGCGAAACAATTTTTTTTTTCTTAAACAGCATATAGTAGATTCGTTGTCTACTCGAAAACTTTTTTTTTTCTATCAAATTGTAGATAAGAAAAAAACGAATATAATTTGAAAAAATAAGTTATATTTGCCACGGATTTTAAAAGTTATTCAAGTTTTAAAAAAAAAAATATTTGCTTTCTCGCGGCAAGTGATGCGCACAGACGTGACACACACAAGCATATAATGTAGCTGTGTACTGTACTTGCTTGCTAGCAGTAGTGTTAGTGTCTGTCTGTATATGCACGGACACACTTAAAAGCCGGTTTCGAGACAGAAGCGCAACAAAATTTCGAGTACCCGGGCATGAGATATAGCGTTACGATATACGGGCCCCTCAAACTACAAATATTGGTTCGACGATGTCTTTTACAAACAACCTTAATAAAAGTTTTATACTAAAATAATATCAATTTTGCCTGCTTGTTTTATTTTAAAAATCATGGGACATAAACTGAATCATCAACGGACATAATTACCTTGACTTAAATTTCAGACGGACATGAACTGGTCAACTTATGAATTTTTTTAAATAACTTATTTTAATTATAAAATTAATAAAAAATAAGATTTATTAATTCTTATCATCAGGATAATATCATTAACTATTAGTTTCAACCGTTAAATATTAATTTCGTTGTGTTTTATCATTTTTCCAGATAAAAAATATGTAAAATTTCCCTTACTTGGTCATAAACTGGTACGTTTACCTTATTGTTAAATAAAAAAAAAATTAAGGGACCTAAAAATTTGAAAAAAATATTGTAAAGTCTGATCTCAAGCGCCAATTCGGTTGAGAAATTCAATTTTTATTGCAAAATAACAAAAAGTCACATGAAAAACGAAAACATAAGTGTCCTACGGAACACTAAAAAAGAAAGTCTAACAGGAATTCAAATATTCGGTGTCAACCTTAAGCAGACATTTATCACCCGAAAAATATTTGAAAAACAAAATAGGTAAAAGGCTATGTTGATATTTTCCAAGTGCTAATAAATTTAATCAGGAAAGAAAAATATATTACGGAGGCTAGGAGCCATAGGCTCAGCCGCAGTCTTGAATTCATCGGCGAAAAAAAAAAAACGCTCATAACTTACGAACTAAGTAACCGAGAGACTTCGTACTAGGCTCAAAAGAAGGGCATTAAAAAACTCTATCGCCCGCGTAATAGGTTTTTTGCTCTATTGATAATAGTTTTTAATCAAAAAATTAAAATGTAAATTTTGAAAAATTTTTTTTTCTTACTTAAAAATTTGTGGTGTCTAAACTATACATCAGAGAGTATTTATCACCAAAGGTTTTTTGTTCGTAAATCTTTTCTGTTTTATATTTCATTATTCTTAAATTATTATTTATGTAACTTAAAACAGTACATACGTTTTTATGTGAAAATTTTACAAGTTATAAAAACGGCGCAATAAATAACTCGACGCAAAATCATAGTAGAGACTTCGTCTTAGTCTCAATTTATGTGTCTCAGAAAACTCTATCGCCCGCTTTGCAAAATCTCTTTCCATTTATAATAGTTTTTTGAGAAAAAAAAAAAAAACTATAAAATTGAAAAAAAAAATTCCGATATTTAATTTTTTTTCTCGAAAACCGTTGATGAGAGAGGAAAAAAACCCCTAAAGCCGTCATTGGATTTTTTTGAGGCGCATAATTTGAGCCTAATACGAACTCCCTATCTTGATTATAACAAAAGTTATGGCTCGCCGAAAAAAAACTGAAAAACGGCGCAATGAATAACTCAACGTGAAATCAAAAGAGAGACTTCGTATAAGGCTTATATTATGCGTCTTAAAAAACTCTATTGCTCGCATAATAGGTTTTTTCCTCTATCTATAATAGTTTTTGAGAAAAAAAAAAAAAAACTTCACAATTTGACAAAAAATTCGGATATTTTATTTTTTTGCTCGAAAACTGTTATTGAGAGAAAAAAAAAACCCCAATGCCGTCACTAGATTTTTTTGAGGCGCATAATTTGAGCCTAATACGAACTTCCTATCTTGATTATAACAAAAGTTATGACTCGCCGAAAAAAAAATCAAAAAAACGGACCAAAAAATGTCATCATAGAGTTGAAATAAAATGTTTATAAGGCTCCAAAAAAAGCCTTGATTCGAGTAATGTTATTGTTGATAAACCATTAAATTATATTTTAGCAATAATTTGAAATAATCATGGCCCTAGCCGGAGTATTGAAAATTTTTAATTTTCAACGGGTAACGCGGGCTACACGCCCCAACAAACGTTACCAGGTCTTTTTTTTCCTGTTTTACCAAAAAAAAAATCAAGACTTTTAGTCAGTTTTTAAAAATTAGAATATGTTCTGATTGATCAGGAAAGATACCTATGAATAGAAATTCTTGATGTCGAGTGGTATCATCATAGGTTAAGTAGTAATTAATATGTATTTGTCTTTCACATTTTTACATTCAATTCTCAATAATACTTTTGCTCTTAGCCACCATGAAAAAAAAATCTTCTATAAAATGTTTAACGTAAAAATTGTTTCGTCAAGAGGTGGGAATGGTTATGTATATCTTCGACAGCAGAAAAAAATTCCTGTTTGTCTGATGATGAGGCTTCCCATTATACTACTCCCCATGTGTGTACTGATTTTTTTTTGTCAGTTCTTTGGGGTCTCTTTTTTTATACTACAGGGTAAAATATATCCCACCCGGTGGACATCAAATGGAGTTTCTTGGTATCTTTAGCAAAAGCTAAAGCCCGACTCGGCTTTACTGACAAGTCCATAACAAGAGACTATACTACCGATTTCAATACGTGGGTTAATGGGGAATACGTGCGGAAGCAAACGAGAACAAAATCACGTATTCACTTGTTTCTTTCAGTAACTTAGTAGTGAATACCTTTTTCATTTATTTGTTTAGTTATTTTTTATTCTTATGTCAAAAATTTTATGAAGGGTTTATTTACATCATATGAAAGTTATTCAGATTATAAATGTAGCCATAAAAATAATAATTTTCTGATATATTAATGGGTGGCCTAAACTTTCAAGAAACATAAAAAAATTATTCGGTAAAATAATTTTAAATATTTACTTTTATTATTAGTATTTATCGAGAGACCCAGTAGAGATGGCGCTGAAACTAGTGCCCAGCAATTCCGTGCTCGGCGAGGCTTATCAGAATAGGGTATAGCACACCAGTATAGCTATACGGCGTGGGTAAATGTCAAAAGACGATATAGTGATTTTTTCAAAAAAGATTATCATAGCTGATAATGTAATTTATATAATGAAGAATACCATAATAACGAAGTCACTATCATCTTTTTGCATTCCTGCACGATAGCTATACGTATCGTAATAGTACTATGTATATACTGCTTGCGCTATACCCTATTTTGAAACCCTTTCGCCAGACAAGGAACTGCTAGGCGCTTCTTACAACGTCATCAGTAAGCGCTTAAATCGATTTCTTTTTTTTAATAAGCCTACACTGAGAGAAATTTTGAGTAAAAATGTCCAAAGTGTAGAAGTAAAAAACGTTAATAACGTCATTTTTTGAACATATTTCTGTTTATATCTCAATAATTTTTTCTACTATGCATCTCGATCTTTTACTGGCGTCTTCGGTAAATTAATTTACCTAAATCTTTTCTTATTCTGATATACGGCACAAAAATTTAGTATACTTTGTGGCAGAATACAGCAGATATAAATTATACTCACTACATAGTTATAAGCGTCTCGTATTCACAGTCATTTTGACTATACGTTTTGACTACATTCGTATAATCATGGCGTCACTGAAGCGGTGAGTTTCTTCTATCCAAGTTTCCCGCAAAGTTCTTGGCCTATATTATTACAAACAACTATATTTTTATGTTACAAGGGCAGTGGGAATAATGTGTGAATTTCCAAAGCGTAAGAGGGGTAGTGCGCTTTTTGGAAATTCACACATTATTACCACTGTTCCTAGTAACATAAAATATAGTTCGTTACATGTGCCTAATCAGAGAGCCCGCTCACAACTCATTTGGAGGGGAAACACTCGCCAAGGCTCGTGCTTGCCCCTCCAAATTCGTTGAGAGCACACTCTCTGAGTGGGCACTTGTAACGAAATATACTATTCTCAGATATCACTAAAAAAATTGTAGATAATCATTTCTGGTTATTAATAGATTTGGGCTAAAAACTTGAGTGGAAAACTTGGCTAGTAGACACACCTTTTGTTTGCAATAATAAAGCTCGCTCCACCTATCTTTTATAACTATCTTCAACAAGCTGGGCTGTAGAGAAGCCATAGTAAAAATTGCATAGTAAAAATTATAAATTATATCGATCGCTCATCTTGTGTGTCATCAAGAATAAACGTATAGCCAATATTATTTTTTACCGAAGAACTTCGTTAAAAACTTTAACTCTAGTGGCCATTCACTGAACTCAACTACTTCGGTACTTTTTACCCGAGTCGTGGAAGCAATTTTTACTAAAAATTTATCTTTGTGTACTTTTCAATTTTTTTATTGAATAATGAAAGAAATATAATACGGTATAAGCCAGGTACAAAATATTACTAAAACCGAGGGGCTATCCAAGTTTGAAGTCATGGTGTTACTCTCGTGTGTAATATATATATAAAATCACATGAATAATTTCTCAAATTTTACCTGGCACCTCCTACTTGTTGTCGGATAGACGATTCTGTTTTTCTATAACACATATCCAGTTCGTGTGTAAAAACACAAACTCACACATTCACAAAAATTTGTAGCAATTTCACAACGATTCCTACGCTCTCTTATTCCAAATATCTGGTTTTACGTGAAATCACAATATTTTATTTTTTTAAACAATAATTGTTTAGCTTTCTAGCTGGTTTTTTTTAAGGATGATATTAGGAAATGGACAGGTTTGAAAAGATTATTCCCATCAAAACTGCAACTCGTGCAACCACCCATGTGGATGAGGATTGCAGGTTAAACCTCCTAACAATCCTACACTAATCATTTCAATGTCGCTTGTCCTATCTCATTCTCTCTGTATATATATATCCTTATCCATACCTTTGGCATTTTTAGCTCTCAAAAACTTTCCGCCTTGTTCGACTAGAGTCGCATGAGTCGTAGAAAAATTAAGTAAAAAAAAAACTCTTACCCTCTAATTTAGCAAACCGTCCAATCATTCTTGGCATGGTATAGCGCCCTAATAACAAAGCTTTGTCGTCTGGTGAGTCATTTCTTTTATTCACTGTTTATTTAACTTGTTTACTATAATAATCATTCATTTCCCTGGTAGAAATTTGTGAGCGCCGCCCGACTTAACCTGTATAAGCATATATGCTTATATATACATGTCAAGTCGGGCCAATAAGTCGGGCCAACGTCGGGCCAACAGAATTTTTCTACCAGGGTTATTATCCACAAAATTTTAATTTAAAAAAAAACAATCACTATCTCGATATAAACAATTTTTCATTTCTTTAATTAATATTATTTGAATCTTTATATAGATTTCATATATGCACTATGGTTTTATTTATTACTCAATTAGTGTATTATATTACGACTGATACAAATAATTGGTTAGATTGAATTATTCCACATTACATAACTACCCTCTTCATGCATGACTTAACTATTAAGTCCACTTTCCATACAAATTTTTTGTATTATAAAAATGTTCCCTCAAAGCTGTATGTAAGTCACAACGCAAGATAATTTTGTGGGTTCAATGAGGGCATTCTTGTAACCATACTTTTAGAAAAAAAATTAGCACCCTCCGATGCATAAAATATTTATATTTTACTGGTGCGCTGTTAGGAGCAGTTTGAATTTATACACCCTTTTACTACTCTAGCACACTCTCCATGTACCTATACTTCCTATAATAAGAATTGTCAAAAACAACGATTTTTTTGGCTCATTTGAACAACAGGGTCTTAGCAATAAATATATCTATTTAGTTGGTGGAAGTTCCTTCGAGTTGGTGGTTTTAAATTTATTAATGATTGAAAATAAAAACAATACTATTGTCACATTTTCGGTGTTCAGGCTTTAAATAATCATTAGGAAAATAATAATATAGTATATTTCGTTACAAGTGCCCACTCAGAGAGTGTGCTCTCAAGTCTTAGTAGTCTTAGTAAAAAAATTAATTAAAGCTTCTGTCCCCCCCCCCGGCCCCTCCTAAAACGCTATGTTGGGGGTTGATATTTTTTTTTTAGCTTTTAATTACACTGAGAGAAATATTAACTAAGAATTACAAACGTAAAAGAAAAAAATACAAAATAAATAGTAAAAACTGCGTTCCCCCGTCATTTATAAGAATTATTCGTATATTGATAAATAATTTTTACAATAAAATTATGTAAAAAATCTGGCCATTGACTATATACACTACTAAGCCATAAAATTTACACAATTTTATTGTAATTTCTGTTTAAAAAAATGACTAAATTCACGTCACTCACAAGTAAAATCTAGCAGACTGAGAATTTACCCACTACCAGTTTTAGAATTTACTAAATTTTATTACAAATTTTATTTAAAAGTTGGACATTTTTTGTGTTAAGTTGGGCAGTTTGTGCTAGATTCACGGAGAATAGCAATCAATTCCCGGCAACATTTTTTCTTTTCTGTTTACACGCTCAAAACTCGAAAACTAATTGTTAAATAGAAAAAATTCATTCTTGATAAATTGTTTAGAAATAAATTACCAACAATAAACCTCACTTAACCCCATACCTAGCTTCAACAGATAAGGCTGTAGAAATGCTTGAAATTACATGACAGTTCAATCATTTGTTCAATCGGTCGGCCATCTTTGTGTTATTTCGTCCCACAAACAGAATTTTTACAAAGCTATATAGTAAAAAATATTTAAGTCTATGCTAACTTTTATATGTCTACATGATAATTTTTATTATATATATAAGAATATTTATTAAATTGTTCAGTATTTTTTATTCGAACTTATAATACTTTTTATCGTTTCCACAAAACATGTATGTGCTTTATTTTAATTAACTCATAAGTCATTATCTAGGGGATTAATCAAAAAAAGTAATTCTTTATAAATTGTTTAGAATTGAATTTTCAATAATAAACTTCATTCAACCCCATGTCCATCTGCAATAGATAACGATGTATAGAGGCTTGAAGTAACCCAACAATTTTTTGACATTTTACACATTTTACATAATTTTATTGTAGAATTCCGACTCTCGCGGCCAGTCCCAGAATTAAAACAAAAATTACAAAGTACTATAGTAATTTCTATCCAACCATGATTTTAATTTTTAGTTAAAATTTCTCTCAGTGTAGTCAATTATTAATTTACATAATATTTTTATGCTCCAATTTTGATTTTAAAATAGAAAAAAATATTAAATTGTCTAGAAACCGCGTTTTCACCCCTTTTCACCCCTTAAAACGCTATGTTAAGGGTTGTTATTTTTTTTTTTCGCTTTGAATTAGTTGACTTTTAATTTAGATAATATTTTCATGCCCCAATTTTCATTTTAAAGTTAGTAAAAAAATTAATTAAAGTTTCCGTCCCGCCTGGCCCCCCCTAAAACGCTATGTTAAGGGTTGTTATTTTTTTTTTGCTTTTCATTAGTTGACTTATGATTTAGAAAATATTTTCATGCCCCAATTTTCATTTTAAAGTTAGTAAAAAAAATAATTAAAGTTTTCACTCCACTACTACCCCCTAAAACGCTATGTTGGGGGTTGATATTTTTTTTATTGCTTTTAATTATAGTGGACTCTCAATTTAGAAAATATTTTCATGCCCCAATTTTCATTTTAAAATAGAAAAAAATATTAAATTGTCTACAAACCGCGTTTTCACCCCTTTTCACCCCCTAAAACGCTATGTTAAGGGTCGTAATTTTTTTTTTAACTTTTCATTAGTTGACTTTTAATTTAGAAAATATTTTCATGCCCCAATTTTCATTTTAAAGTTAGTAAAAAAAATAATTAAAGTTTTCACCCCCCTACCACCCCCTTAAACGCTATGTTAAGGGTTGATATTTTTTTCCTAGCTTTCTATTGTTCTAATATTAATTTAGATGATAATTGTTTGGTCCAATTTTCGTTTTAAAGTAGTTAAAAAATTAATTTACTGGTATACGCGTTTTTACCCCTTTTTTACCCCCTTAAACGCTATGCTGAGGGTAAATAATGTATTTCTAGGTTTTATCTACTTTGTTTATGATTTCGATAATAGATGAAGTAGTGAAACATGAGAACGAAGCGTTTTTCGTTATTGTAAGCACGGGGCCCCTATACGTCCCTGACTATCCAGCGTTTGGCTGCCAGAGTGGTGCTCACATAATGGCTTTCCATATACCAAAATCCACGAACACAAGAAAATAAGAGGATTGACCGGAGACAACAAGCTTCAATTTTCTAAATTCTATATTTTTTTTTTGACCCTTAATTATTGCTCAACTATTTTACAACTTACCTTGATAATACCGCATTGGTTTCGGTCATATTTTAAAGTTAAATATATTCACATTATGAAATAAATAAGGTGGAAATTTGTTGTTTTTCTTTTTTTATAAATGAAAATTGTGCTTTTCTTTTATATTTAAGGCTGTCACCATACTTTTAGAAAAAAAATTAGCATCCTTCTATATATATATTATGTCTAAGACTTTTATACTCTACTGGCACGTTGTCACACGGCGAGAAAAGTACGACCAAAATTGTTATGATAGCACGACAAACTGGAAGCGAAATCCCATCCTGTCACTCTTTGTTGATGTCAACAATAAAATTTGTTGCAGCACAACATGTTTTATTGTATGGTTAAGGGTGAATATCAAAATATTGAGAAAAAAATACCCTCACAGAATTTAATCAAAGTAGGCTTATTTTTTAAGTGAAATAAAGATCTATTTTATCAAATTTTTTTTGTAATTTTCTACCACGATTTAAGCGAGATAATTAAGGTCAAAGTTGACAACAATTCACACTTTTTACACACCGAAGCATCGGCACGTTCTCACTTCTATTTAAAAAACGCTCTCACAGAAAACCTTTATTTTACTACAGCTTATACTTCTTTAAATTACAAAGTAATTTTTAGAGTATAATATTTTAGAGTATAAAATATTTGTGAGCAACTAGATCAATTATAACAAAACTCGATATTCAACAAATTAAATATATTGATTATTTCGAAAGTTATGATTTTTTGAAACATCTAACCGAAAACAGCATTCATTCGTTTATAAAAAAATTGCACAAATAACATTGTTTTTTTTTCAGTGTTTCAAAAAATCATAACTTTTATAATAATCAATAAATTTCAATTCAAGATGATTATTTAAAAAGCTTAATCAAAAAGCTTTAGACACTATATTTTATATGCCGAATTTTTAATTTTATATGAATGCCCAGAGGTCTTCGAATAAATAAATTATCGTTTTTTTAGAAATAAACGTTTATAAAGTTCTCTAGCCACGAAACAGTTGATCAAAAATTTTTTTTTTAATATGTATTTCAAAGCTTTTTTTTTAAGCTTTCGAATGGTCGTATTACCAAGTCTCTAGCTCAAAAATTGATAAAGTTATAAACAAAAGTATAAAATGAACATTCTGCTTACATGTATTTTAAATGGAAAATATTCAAAGTCGATGAGCGACATTGAAAAAAAAAAAAAAAAAAAAATTGAAAATAGTAGATGGTTTGTCTTGTTAAATACTAAGATTTTAGGGGGTGGGAGAGAAAAAAAAAGAATTTTTTTTTTTTTTGAAACGGTCTAATGTGCAGTCATGAAAGTAGGTCCACTGCATGTTTTCATCTGTCATTTTAATGCAAATAGAGATATTTTATTTTAATTTTTAGTAATAAACATGAAAATAAACCAAATGTCCAAATTCGTAATTCGAATTAATTTGTTATTTAGTTATTTTCCTTCTTATTTTTAATTATCATAATGAAAATTTATTCCCTATTTTGAAAAAAAAAATTTAATATGGTTTTAGAATTTTTGTTATGTGGAATAATAAAAATTATTAACTAAATACAAAAATTGTTGGGTGTTCAACAATATTTTCTTGGGGCATAACAAATTTTGTTAAACAGCACGGCAATTTTTACTCTACCGCAGATAAACAAAAACTATATTACTGGTAGTATGAGTATATATCGGACTGTATTTACACTAATACCATACGTCAGTTGATTTCAATGCTTCGCCTACCAGCTGATGACCATAAATTTTTTGAGTAATTAATTGGCATCTTTCAAACAGAACGGACGAAATGGATTTTTTTTTAGAAAATTAGAAGTACTATATATGTGATCAATTGAAGAAATTACGTGAGGAGCGTCAAAAAATATAAGTGCGATATGCCTCCTATGCTTGTATGTTAAAGTTTCACAACTTTGCTGTAGTTATCTCAATTTTGTGACTGACAAAAATTATATTTTAAAAATTGATTCAATAGCTTTTTATTTCACTCATAGACATTGATACTAATTTACATGATATCGCTGAGTGAGAAATATTTTTTAGATTATTGACATTAAACTAAATAATAATGAAAAATATGAAAATTATTTCACGGAGACCAATTAATGTTCATGTATTATTGTGAAAAAAAAAAAAAGAACATAATCGTCGTTTGGGCAAGAAAAACCATCTGCGGCTTTCGAGGTGAACCATGTGGTGTTTAGGGTTTCAGACCTCGTCTGATGGGCCTCTAAAAAACCGATTATATTACTAAAGGTGCCTCATAATTTTTTCGATTTGGCACGCTTTTTTTATCAATACCTCGAACTAAAAATTTTTTATTTTTTTTTAATTTTAAACCGATATTCGATCGTCACGTGTAATGATGGGGAGCTGAACGCGATATAACACGAACGTGCCACTTGAGATCCTGATCCTCTACTTATTTATAAGACTCTTGAGTGACCCTGATCATAATGTTTTTATTTCTGATACTCTTTTTTACAACGAGCAGACTTTTTTACGTCCGATGAATATTTGTCATATATTTTATATAATTACCATGATCATATCATTTCGTGCGGGTGGTCTTATAATTTACTGTCGGTATTCTCTTATCTTTAAAAATGAGAATTCAATTTTTAAAAATGAATGAATAAAATAATGATGCGCGCTCGAGCTAAAAAATCTCAGCCTTCCGAGGTCTTCCAAGTCCTAAAACGCGCTTTATTGAACTTAAACTGTCTTCCAAGTCTTAAAACGTGCTTTATTAGTCTTCCAAAGTCTTCCACATAACATTACAATTTTTTTTGATAATTTTCAAAGCTGCCGTAGCTTCGGAAGCCTCCAGGTTTTCTAAAAATTTTTCATATCACAGCGGGATTTATTTTTGGGTCCACCCTCAAATTAAAATAAAATAAAATAAATTTTAAAGAAAAACGACTTCGAAAGCCTGCGGTCTTGAAATTAAAGGGACCTATAGGTAAATTCAGATTCGTGGCATCCCATGGTTACCCCCTGTGCCATTGTTTTCTGACCGTTTATATACATTTGGATGCGTGTCTGATCACATCTGGTAAATCTGAATTTACCGTTTCCCAATTAAAGACTTGTAAATTTATTTTAACAAAAATTAAGGAACTTAGAAAAACTTCAAACTACCCGATATAAAGTTATCAAGTTTCTAATTAATTTATATCTATAAAAACGACTATATCTCGCTAATTCGTATTAACATATTGCTCTTATCACCTAATTCATTTTATTACATAATTTTACAAGATTTGTTACCTGGCTTTTATTGAGTTGTATATCTTTTTAAATATTCGGTAGAAAAAATCGAGAGTTGGCTTATTAGAAAAAGAGGCATCGATATATATACTGAAAGTATTTTTAATTTTTTTTTTCTAACATTAATTAAAGAGATAAAACAAAAATTAAAAATCGTGACGTCACAGACCGCTGACTTAAAATACTTATACGGTAAGGTCTCGCGCTCAGGTAAAATTGAAGCGAGACTCTACCGAGTCTCTTGATAACGATTATATATAATAGTTTATATAAAATTATATATATTTTTTATATAAATTTTATCACATTTTATCACAATAGAAACTAGAAAAATCACAAGATGATTTTCCCGAGATGAAAAAATTGAGGTATTTTGACGAAACACAATTGTGTTTAATACTTGAAATTGTGTTTCTGAGCGCCATTAAAAGTACTTTTTGAATACCGATTGAAAAGTATTTTTAGCAGGATAATTATGTTTGACGAGTATTTGAAATACAATTGTATCCGGTTAAAATACTTGCTCGGGATACTCAAAAATACAATTGTATCCGGTTAAAATACCTGCTGATTATTTGAATAAAATAATTCCAACAAGAGTGCGTTTTACATATATATTTTTTTTACATAAATTCGTTTCTACCCGGGTTTGATTCTACATTTTCCTAATTACTAAACCTACACTCTACCGCGAGACCATTTTTACAAGTTAATAAAATTTGAAATTTTGTTCACATAAGCTACAAGGTCTATACAAATATAATTTATTTAAAAAATTAAAAAAGAGATTCACTATCGTTATTTTAGATTACGACTCGATTTATTTGACTATACATCCTTTCCTAATCAACATTTGCCATAATTAATTATAGTTAAATAGCTATTGGCAAATGTATGTAAGAAAAAGATGTGGTGTCCCCAGCATGATTACTAGAATAAATTGGAAATGTTATTATAAGAATAGAAAAAATTATTAAATAATTATTAATTAACTCATAAATAAATTATTTAACTCTAAAAATAATTGGAGTTTATTATATAATACGGTGCTATGATATTAAAAATTTTTCTAAGTCCAAAAACTGGAGTATCAGAATACTTTTTAAATACTTTTAAAATACTCAAACAATTAAAATACCTGTCAGGGATAATTGTATCCGAGAACCGAATAACCGATATTCGAGCTCTTCATTTACTTCTTTCATAATACCACCAAAATATCGAAAATACTCATAAGTATTCTCACAATACCTCATAAACATCGCCGGATATAATTCAAACACTATAAAATATCAATAATACTATTCGAATACTTGATTTTTTCATCTCGGGCCAGCAAAATTTTTTACTTAGCTAGATTTTTTACTTATAGCTGTAATTGTAGCCAAATCAATATCTACATTATTTTACCAGCCAAATTTTTTACTTGGCCGCGAGGTTTTTACTTAGCTTTAATTATAGCCAAACAATCAATATCTAGATTCCCATCCATTTTCCCGAATCTTTTTTCCCGAATGGCCGTTTTCCCGAACGATTTTTTCCCGAACGTTATTCTTTCCGAATGAATTTTTTTAAAAATATTTTTTTTATTGAATTTTTATGAAACAATGTTTTGCGCCAATGCTTTTAAAAATTCCATTTCATCGTAATCAGCATATCTCAGTGTAATTGACGTGATACGATCTTGAAATTCGATCCATTTTTTTTTTGGGTTCTGCCTTGACCTTTTGCCCAAGACTCAATTCTGCTACAATGATTTCTGTATCAGCTTGTTCTTTTTGCAACTCTGTCAGGACTGAATCAGGATGATGTTTTCCAATAACTAGACGAAATCTATTATGCCATCCTTCACTGACATTGTTGGTTTTGTGCATTTTACTTATATTCTCGATTTAATTTTCTATTTTAAAAAATACTAGAAATTTTAATACAAATTTAAATACAAATAAAAATTTTGCAATAAGCAATTTTGCAATATGCCAAATGATTTTATTTATCTGTCAAATGAATTAACAGTATGAAGCTAGCTCGAACAAAAACAAAATAAAAAATAAAAAATAAACAAAATAAAAAATTTTTAAAAATACTAGAAATTTTAATATTCGGGAAAAAAGTCATTCAGGAAAAAAAATTCGAGAAAAAGACCGGTAATCAATATCTATCTTATTCTATACTTTCTTAAAAAAAAAAATTACAAAAAAAAAAACTTGGAAACAAAAAAAAAATTTCACGAAAAAAAACTAAGTCCCTTATTTTGAACTTGGCAAAACTAGCCAAAACTAGATAAAATATAAAGAGAACTACGAATAGTCATCATTTGGGTCTTCAGAAATAGTTTAATGAATAGAGAGTCTTGCTTAAATGAGAACGTTTGTGTTATTATATATGATATATATGAATGTATTTAGAGGCACGCGTCTGGTCTTTTTACATTATATATACCCGTTCTGTGCACACTTTCAGGATAGTGTCCGTGGGTCATTGGAGAAAAAAAAAAAAAACATAAAAATACGAGACTGAGGATCATATGGCACATGTTCCGGTAGTGGATGGAGTGTGCAAGACATCAACAGCAATATACTTTTTTGCGGCCTGAAAATCCGCCTTCCTACTTGAGCCGCAGCTGCCGAGCGCGCTTCAAAGTCGTTATCTATATCTTTCTCTTTTTTTATTTTCGTCATATTTGTTATTCCCTCATTCATACGTACATATGAGTTTTTTTTCAAACTTTTTTTATTTCACTTAAAGTTATTATTATTTATGCAATAATCAAAATAAAAAGCTCAGTCTTGCAATATATCAAAAGAATCAGATAATAATATCCTGATAGGAAAAAAAAATCTTCATTTTTATTAATATAATAATTAAAAATAAAAATTTATAATTCGACTTTGTGTATGGATATATGATAAAACTAATAAATTATTTATTACGTATTCGAAATTCCAACGTCTAAGAAATCGAATAGACAAATAACAAAAAGGATGTCGATGACTCACAGCAACAAGGCGTGTAAATGTTTCTGTAGGTATAGATTGAATAAAATTAATAAAGATAGATAGTATACTTTTTGCATATATATAAAAAAAGGACGACAATGTGTTAAAGAAATGAAGGACCTCCGAGTATCACAAATGATCACTGAAATCTTCGTATGTATATAGTTTAAGTCTTTCATCGTTCTTTTCGATGAGCTTTCCCGGGTGGCCCTTTTTTTTTTTACAATGAAAAATAAAAAAAAAAAGACAATAAAAATAATAAAAATAAGAAATTCTCTTATGATTCGTGATTATATTGTCACCCTGCAATACAAAATGAACACGCACACACACAAATGTATGCATTATCTTTTTTGAGCTTTTGGAATAGAAGCTGAAAAGGCGCCCGAGTTGTTGTCCTTCTCAAATTACTTCTAAAATATGATGCCACACGCACAAGATGACTAAGTGTCAAAAGTATTTTTGACATTATACAAGTACATACACGGAGAGAAATCCGCAGCAAATATTACTGTAGTGGTATCGTAAAAATCATAGCTGACGTCATTAAAGCGACTAATTCCCACTTATTATAATGATTATTATTATATTTCATCTAAATTTTTTACTGTAGTCTACCGGAATTTTTGGAAGTCTCGAGTTAATGGTATACTTTATGCCAGAAATTACTGTAGTGTACAGCAGGTTTTCCCGCCAGATGACACGAATATTTATTGGAAATCAAGTGTGTTCCTAACCTCTTCTAAAAAAGTTTATTGTTTTTATTTTATTCATGAATTTCAATAAAAATACGGTGAAACACATGAAAATTATAAAATGGTTTATTTTTTTAAAATTAATAAACACGTTACATTTTTATTCTGATGTTTAAATAATAAGGTTTTATTTAATTTTTTGTGACGTTTTTTTGTTTTGTTTTGATTAAAATTACTGTAGTGTAGTAGGAACTTCTAGTCGATCCTGGTGGCCTCCCCACACAACTTCTCAATTTCCAGTAGACTACAGTAAAATTTGTTTGATACTCTACAGCATTATTTGCTGCGGATTTCTCTCCGTGTAGACACACATATGTATCTTATATACATTAAACGTGGATGAGTAAAATCAAAAACAGGTAAAGAGATATGAAAAACATTTGACAATTTTTTTTTCTTTATTTCTTCTTTTCTCTTGTTTCTCGTATTTTCTCTATTTTTCTTTCTGTCTATTTAGACCATTAGCAGCTGGGAATATTGAATGCACAAACGAAGGAAGAGCATGTGCACATATTCTTCATAAAAAAAATAAAATAAAAAATAATCAGACGATGCCTGGCGCACAAGACAGGATTCTTGATGGAGCATCACGTGCTTCGAAGCATATATAGATCTCCTCCCCCATATAAGAACCTTTCCAAATAAATTTTCGTATGTCCTTTGGAATTTAATCTCTCACTCTACCCTCCGTGGGTTCTTAAAATATACCCCCCCCCCCCTTTTTTTTTTTTAATAAGCTTAAAATTATTCGTAAGCAAACTTCTCTGTAATTTAATTTTGCTAATTTTTAGAAAATCTGCATATAAAATAAATATCTATTTGTTTAATTAATTTTTTAATTTTTTTTTTATTTCTCTTTTCGTTAAAGTTAAAATACACGAAGAGAAATCTGTTGAAAAGATTACTGTAATTCTGCAGTAAAAATCATGGCTGACGTCATTTCCGTGACTATAACTCATACTTACTACAGTGATTTTTCTTTCTTTTGACTGAATTTTTACTGTAGTTTGCAGGAATATTTCTAACCTTTAGTTCATGCACATATTCAATACGGTAGTTAATGGTAATTTTTCTGTACAAGTGTCCATGTGTTACGAACTTAGCGTTATTCACCCAACTATACAGGAATGTTTACAATATTTTTTAGTGAAAAAAATAGAAGCCGTCGCATACCCGTATAGGAGTAGGAGAACGGCCAAGCATTGGCAAATTCTTAGCAAAATTTCGTCAATGATTGCCTATACCATTAATATGCCTACACAGAAAAAAAGTATACGACAAAAAATAAAAAATTGCTGTGCCAGCACAACAAACTTGAGGCGAAAACTAATCCTGATACTTATTGTTGAACTAAAGTTAAACAAATTGTTGAATATCTTATAATTTTTATTAGAATACACGGAGAGAAAAAAACAATAAAAATTGTTGTGACAGCACGACAAACTTAAGGCGAAATCCTATCCTGTCACTTTTTGTTGTGCTGCAACATATTTATTGTATCGTTGAACAAATTTCATAAAAAGAAAGAAAGTTCAACATAAATCAAAATTAGTATAGATATATTATTAAGATCAGTACTGAAAAACATGATCGTAATAGATCTACAAATAAAAATATTGAAGAATATACTTTTTTTTAATTTTACATAAAATAAATTTTATTTGTATATATATATTTAAATAGAATGGAAATGTGGTGATATTGGAGTGAAAGGGGCTTTCTCCAATAAAAGAAGAATTGGGGGTTGAAAAATGTAACCAAACCCTTTATTCTAAAGATCTTCAAATTTAACAATAGTCCGTCTGCATTTGCTATCTTCACATCCAAAAAATAATTCAATACAATTTCACTTCTCATGAGCGGAATTTTTTTTTTTTTTTCAAAATTTTTTTCTACATGAAATAAATTTTCCGATGAATAAATAATAATAAATCTTCTGACGAAATTGTCATTTTTATATTTGTAAAGTAACGGATGGGGTGAAGAGAGATAAATACCGCTTCAACAATTTAAAAAAAAAAAGAAACATATGCATCTGATCGAATCCTCAAAATCTACTTTATTTATTATTTTTTTTTTTTCCACTTTTCAAACAAGAAATAACATATTTTCGGTCTATTAAGGCTTTTTCCATATTCTGGGAGTGTGCAGCTGGCCCTCTCGAACTAACGCACGTGCCCCCTACCTCCCTTTTTTCTTTCAAATATCAGGATAAAACTTTTGTGTACCTTTTTCTCGTTTCATTTTTTTTTTCTATAATTTTTCTCTATTAACAGGAAGACACAAAATCCTGTGTACATGTTTTAACATATAACTTCGTTTCAAATTACAAAAATATCATGAACATCATGATAATGATTTTCATTTTTTCAAAGTATTCTCAAAATTTTGAAATTAATTCTGGATAACTGAATCTTTGATCAGAGTTTTTTTTGATACTATCAATTTTTTTCAGTTTTTTCTCCTGTGTTTTTTTGAGATAATGAATGTCAAAGTTTACACACTAAAATAATTTTTAGCTACTAACAAGAATTTAGCCTGCTGGCATAAGGAACCAATTGATTAGTTATTCTAGCGAGCAAGGATCCAGCTAGTTAGATTCGCATACAAAATATATCGCGTGATAAACAAAAGAGGTTATGTTTACTAAGTGATACAGATTATGTTAATCTGACGAACTGGATAGCTATTCTGGCTATACTATACAGCTCGCTAAATTAAGTAACCAACTGGTTTGTTCTTCTAGCGGGCCAAAACTCTCGTTGCTGCAGATAAAAACATTTTCCGTGCGCGTCTGTTACCAAGATAAAGTTTACAATAAAAAATGTGTGTTGAACAATGCGTATGTGTATATATAAATGATTTTATATGAAACGTCGTGATGTTAATTAGAGTTGGTAACCCATATACATCTCACCAAGAAACTAAAAGGGAAATGAACAATTATTAATGACTGCTGGAGTGGACGTGGGACGCAGCAGAAACAATAATATTTATATATGTATAAACACTTGTATGTATGTATTATGTCGTGTGTCACCTAGGTAGCTACTTAAATACATAGCTACTTAAATTATCCCCTCTTTCTTACTTCAATCATTTGTGACAAATTCCATTCTTCTACTGCACACATATTCAAATACTTTTTAACTTAAGAATAAAAAAAAAAATTCATAGTCAAATGTCGCTTTTTAACGTTTATTCTATGAATACAACGTAGTGAGATAACTTTTTTCTTTACCTATCAATTTTTATTAAACTTCATTTTATGTTTCCATAATTATTTAAAAAAAAACGAAAATATTTTACTTTTGTACTCAGAATGTCTCTTTTTTAGATTCTGGCCATAGAATCTATTGGTTTTTACATGATATTTCTTTTTCTTTTTTTTGACTAGAGACACTTTTTGCCTCTATGTCTTGACCAGTTTTTTTGATTGATTTATTTGAAAATGATGAATATCTCCGAACTCAAAGCCTGGCACAGGCATACTGAACAATCCAGGCTTGACCCGGTTTTGTCCCAATTCCTATTTAGGTGCTGTTTCTTCTAGTCCCACTTAAAAAGCAGGAAAAATTAGGTATGTAAAGTTAGCACATACATTATAGCACAATCGAACCGGACTATATCAGGAATTACGTGCGGATTATGTGCTTTTATTGTGCGGAGTCTGCAATTTTTGTGCGTTTTTTTGTTTTGCTTTTTTTAAAAGTTGTGCTAGCTTACACTGTAAGCCTAATTTTAAGCCTAATTTTATCAAGATCTGATCAGTATATAAAAAGTTGTGCTAGCTTTCATTTGTCAATTTTTAAAAATGTGATAAAAAATAAAAAAAAATTATTTTTTTGAATTTATTTATTCGCACATAAATCACTAATATTTTTTTTATCGTTATTTATAATTCTAAAAATTCGTAAAAATCGTGGCAACACCGCCCTGTTTTTAAAGTTGTCATACTGAATGCGTGACAAAGCGCATGTTAAGGAGGTTATGCACAAATTCATTGCGGGTGTTGCGGGGCGCTTCTGACGTCACAGACAAAACTGAAATCTGGCTACACTGTAAAAGAATAAAGTGAAAAACGCCTGCGCCCCGTATACAATATATGGGATTGCGGGTATGTGTGTGTGTTTGAACATGCCATACGTTGCCACATCTAATTTTTGTAAAGTTTATAATTAATTTCTCATTAATTGACCGATCAACATATGAAAATTTTTCGCGCAATCAATAAAACTCGGTTTCTAGTATATGTGTGATTTTTTTCAAGACTTTTTCATCATTTTTTCTATCCGAAAAAAATGGTTGAAATCTCCATAAGAGCCAATGTTAAATATTATTTTCAATAATTAATTACAAAAAATTTAACCGATCAACATAAGAAAATAATTATACCGTTGTATTCAGAATGAAAAAATCTACTCGTGTAAGAAATTTCAGAACATTCTCATTATATTTTTTAAAAAAAGAGTAATTTCTGCAT
Source organism: Aphidius gifuensis (assembly GCF_014905175.1). Lineage (NCBI taxonomy): Eukaryota > Metazoa > Arthropoda > Insecta > Hymenoptera > Braconidae > Aphidius > Aphidius gifuensis. The sequence continues at coordinate 8,666,451 of NC_057791.1, read as the reverse complement.
AACCTCCTTAAACAGAGTGAGAAGATATAGTTGCTTATACTGAACTCCATAAACATATTGCATTTGAATTTACGCGCCTTCCGCCATTTTATCAACGTTGCCAAGTCACAGAGATAATTTATGAAAATGACCAAAAAAACCATTTTTTCATGTTGTTTTTTTAATCGTATAAACAAAATATTTTAGGTCTGAGAATTATTAATTAACTAAAAAATTCGTCTTTTTTTCCTCTACAGACTGATAGTTTTTGGAAATTCTCAAACTTTTAGTTTTATATGAAAGTTTAAGTTGAACTCAAAAAAAAATAAAATCTCCCTATCTCACCGTGTTTAACCTCGAAAAAAATAGCAACTTTAATAATTTATTATAAATAAACAAAGTTACCTAGGACAGAAAAAAAATGATAAATAAATGTATTTTTTTGCATAGAATCGATTTTCATGAATTATATTAGTCTCTGACTATCTTGACTTTACTCGAGTAACACCTTAAGACAAAAATCTTACACTTCCACTTTTTTTCTTTGTTTTTACTGAATTTTTAACTGTGTAGCTTATTATAATTACCAAAAACCACTAGATTTATGTTTATGATGATTTTGTAGAGAAATAAATGTGCTACAAGCATTTCTATAGAAAACTTGTACATAGTGAACCACAACATTTTTAAGTAAACACCATGATATTATGCCAGTAGCCTGGGTTGGTAACAATGGTAATTTGTGAAAAGTAATATTTCGTTAAAAATAATAATCCAATAATCAGTCTGTGTATGGTTTTATTTTGTTAACTTGAATACTTTTAAAACCACAACAAAAGATAAGAAAAAAAAAATTAGCCATCTGTTTTTATAACAATTGTTTATGTATATTTATAATAAATATTAAAATAAATATAATATTTTGTTGCAGGTCGACGGCGACACGTGCGTAGCAATTGTGGTATTGTACCAGGTGGTGTAAATTTTGTGGCTCATAAAAAAAAAGAGAAAAAAAAAATTAATGAATATAATAATGCGGACTGTAATAAAATGATGATTGTTCAGGACAGTACTATAACTGATGATACTATTGATGATGTAAGACATCATTATTTAAGTTATCGATGTAATATTGAGTGTGATGATATTAGAAAAGAATTTATTGATGATGTTGATAATAAAAGAACGATAGAAGAAAGTTATGAAAGAATAAATGGAGCCTGTGATTTATCATCAACAAAAACAACAACAACAAATGAAAGAGATAAATGTCAAAATGATTCTAACGAGACATCAATTAAAACAGCTAAATATTCATATCAACATCATCATGATTCAACAACAAAGTCAAATGAAGTTTCAAGGTTTCGTCGAAGATTTACGATACCTTCTTATTTAGCAACATTACTCGTTATTTCCTACACATTGTTTGGAATCGCAGGTTCGTTGACTTATTTAATTTTTTTTATTCTGACCTATCTCTAGTTTCAAGTTTATTTTTTATATTTTTTTTTTCTTATTCGTACTTTTGGCATGCTTCTTAAAAATATATATATTATTATTATACCAATCGAGAGATCGTTAAATTTCAACAGGTGACAGATACCAGCTAACCCAGAGCAGATGCGACTCTAGTTTTCAGGCACAACAAAATGCAAACGGTCGTCTTGTGTGTATACACTCGACTGCCCTCTTGCACGCACTTTTTTTTACAATTTTTTTATTTTTTTATATTTTGCTTTCTGTCTTGGTTGCTTTTTGAGTAATTCTTCAATGTCTGAATTGGAAGGGAGAGCTTTTGTCATAATTCTAAAGAGCCACATGAGTCTTATTTTCACATTATTATTATTTGTTTATTTATTAATTTATTTCATTGGGTAACGTACACTTCTTGTATTTGTAATGAAGTAGTATTAATTCAATGATTTTATTTTCTACCCTATCAAATTTTTATTTATATTGATAGAGAGTCAGTTTGTTGGATGATGATGATGATGAATTTTTTTCATTTCTCTCTTTGTTTGAACCTTGTGTAAAACTAGAGCAACCCACACTTATTTTGCATGACAAAATGATGGTTATTATAATAAATAACAGGATGATATAATAAATGAACAATTGTTAAATGATTGTAATTGGTTAAAATTTTCTGCACAGACGCGTGCTCGTCGAGGTCGACGCCTAAACCACGACCACCAACACCAACACCACGTCCTAATATTACATTCCACATGTACACATGTCCACATGATTATGCGGAATGGTACTGTCTCAATGGAGCAACATGTTTTACTGTCAAAATACAGGAGTCACTGCTTTACAATTGTTTGTAAGTATTAATTTTTTTTTTTTTATTACAATTTATTTTAAATCTCTGTAGTATTTTTAATTTTCATGTAAAATAATTTTTTATTAAAAATTTAAATATTATTTTAAGTAATAATAAATTTTAAAAATAATAAATCAGTTTACAAGACATTTGATAAATTGTAATTTTTCTTGGATGTTCTTCTTGACGGTAAAATAGTCTTAAATGCTAATTTCAAATGCATCATTTAATGCGCCAATGCGGCAAAATTCTTGTCGTCACGCCACAAGGGGAAAAATTTAGTTATTTTTTTATTTTAATTTTCGTCAAAGTCATCACTTTAAAATAAACATTCATTACAAAATTGACATTCGTTTTAGTTGTTCAGACACAGTATTAAAAGAATAAGAAGACAAGTAAAATGAAATGAAAAAAAATTGTGATAAACAATATATAGACTGTCGATAATATCATACTTTCTTTATTGACGTCATCACCATATTTGATGCGAAACGAAAATTTTAGTTTGGCGGATCGCGACCGACAAAGCAAACACCGTGGGAAACCGAAAGCTCGAACGAGCACGACTCCCTTCTATTATTTATCTCCCTTTTTTTACCAACCAACTACAACAAATGTATTTTTTATATCATTTTTTTGTTTTTATTTTTTGTCGTGGATCATTCGCTCAAAGAAGGATTTTTTGATGTCCAACCTGCGGTAGATCTCGTCATGGTTGATCAATGATTTTTTTTTTTTTTAATTATTTCATAGAAAAAAAAAAAAATACATTATTTAAGGGAGAACGGCCCCTATTGAAGGAAATTATAAACTTCTTTTTTTATTGCGTTTTTGGAAGGTAAAATTATGATGAATCTATTAAAACAAACTTCTAAGTCTCTTACAGAGTTAGTTTAAGAGTTATAATGTTTCTAAAAAAAATAATTTAACATGGCCTCTTATGGAGTAATGAAAAAATGACCCTCCAAAACAATAGTTATTGCAAAAAAAAGTATAGAGCGGAATTATTTTGTATAGTGTTTTTTTGTGAATATGAGTAAATGAAATTATTTAGAACAGATTGACAGTTTTAGTTTTGTCAGTTACTATCTTATTATTTATAAAAAATAGCAATTAAAAAAAAAAAAACGCTAATTTTATCATTTTTTTTTTCTTGTCAACAAAAATATGGCAACTGCGCTTGGATTCGTGTTATAAATTTGATGGTATATTATCGACTGCGTCTCTAAAACGCGTGTCTACTTAGATCAAACGTTGCCAAATCGCTTTTGTTGTGTAGGTGTGAATTTTTTTTTAATTGTGTGGGTAAAAAAAATCAAAAGTTTTCACGTCAGCGACTGGTTTTGGTACAGGCAAAAAATAGAGCTCAGGGACAAAACTTTTGGTTGATATGATACGTACCGTTCTCCCTTAAGGTTGAATGTGAAAATGTGAATTCGTAGATTTTCTTTTTTTTTTCTTTGGCTTATTCTTTTAATGAAATAATTATCTACATTGTCAATTTTTTTTTAATTTTTATTTTGCGGTTTTTCTGAAATATTTACTATATCACAGTTGACAACTTAACACACAAGCTATATAAGCTATTGCGTTACCTCATATTTTTATTAACCACGTTATTATTAAAACGTTAAATTTCTGTCAGTTTATAGTGCTAAAAACGACAAATCTATAGATATAAATTTTTATTTTTTCATGTGTTGCGTTTAATAAATAAATAACTTTGAAATATAAAAATTTTGCGAGAAGCGCGGCACACAGCATGAACAGTGAACACAGGCATGGTCTTAGTGTACGTGTGAACTTTTCTTGCTAGTGTGCACCACGCACACACATACTACTAAAGAACTTGATTTTTTTTATCAGTAACGCCACAAAAAATTTTAGAACACGGGAATAAAAAATAGCGTTATTGATAAAAAAAAAAGCCCTTCAAGGCATAAATATTAATTCGACTTTAGGACTGGAATTCAACCATAATTGCAACTAAAATTTTAATTTTTTTATTTTTGTTTAATATAATCAAAAACTTGGAATACTTAGAAAATATATACTATAAAAAAGATATTTTTTTTACGTTTTTTTCTCAGCACGAAAAATAGCTCGGCGCCGTTCTGCATACGGATTGACATCAATGAGTTCCTAGGTTGTTTTGGCCTCTTTTTCAGAGGGTGTAGATTTTTATTTTATTTTTCAATTCCAATGATTTTTATCCTCTACTTCGACAGGATAATCTTCAAGTTTGGTGGTTAAACACGTTCTTGTTAAATAGACGATCGACATTCCAGGGGAGCTTTGCGGATATTATTGTATATTGTAGTTTTTAACGCGGGCTCAGCTATTATGTATATATCTAAATTCTTTCAAATATGGTGCATATATATATTTTAGAGGCTTGAATAATGAAGGTGCTACAAATAATATTCGATTTATGTTCGAAATTGTACAGTATAGAGGAAAGGAGAACGAAAAACTTCGTTCCACTTATCTCATTTTCTCGGTCTCATTCCTTGACAACGTTGCGGCACGCTTTGATTTTTTTTTTTTTTTTAAATTTGGAATTATTACTTTTTTCTGGAATTTAACACATTTTTTTTTTTTTTTACATTACCAAATTTAATAAAAATTGTCAATTTATCTTTATTTTTACTATAATCATGACATTGATAAAAACTCGTTTTTTTTTTTTAAATTATAATTTTTTATTACTGTTTTTCATTGCAGATGTGCTTCAGGATTCGTAGGACAGCGCTGTGAATTCAAGGATTTAGATGGTTCCTATATGAGTAGGTGTTTTTTGTTTAATCTAAATTATATAGTTAAATAATAATTCGGTTGATTGATTATTTTTTTTTTCTGTGTAGCTTCAAAACGACATGTTATGCTGGAAACTGCCAGTATTGCTGGCGGTGCCACAATCGCAGTATTTCTTGTTGTTATAATATGCGTGTCGGCTTATATACATTGCAAACGTAAACAAAAAGAACTTCAAATGAGGTAATGGCAGAAGAAATATTTTATTTTTGCCTAAAAAAATTCTTATTTTTTTTTAATATAAATAATGTATTTATTTTTTTTAATTTTTACAGTTCTGATGTTGATACAGTTGATGGCCCTGGACGGGATCCAGAACTGAGGCCATTTTGCAAACGCAGCTCCCTTATAGGTTTCAAGGCAAAAAACCAAAACTGTTCGGTAATAGTAATAAATAGATTAATTCAGTTTTTTTAAATAGAACTGTTATATTTTATTCATTTTCTAAAATTACATAATAGTATATATAGTATGTAGTTTTAAAACAGCTCTATTAAATGAAATAATAACCTGGGTAGTTTAATGATTTTAACATGTTATTATTTCTTTATTTACAGCCAGCAATGTGCCTACCCATAGAACAAACTCGTATGTCTGGTTGGATCGACTATTCACAGGTGGAAATGACGAGACTTGCTTCGATAAATGAGGCTAAACGATCCAGTCAATAGTGTCTTATATTAGCAATAAGACAAATAATAATAATGCTTTATCATAATAATACAGCAATAAATATAATTTATCGTTGAAAAATAAAAATCCCTAAATATATTAATATTAACTATCAAGGCCTGTCTGTTTTATCGAAATGAATGATAAAACAAAAAAAAAAAACATTGCCAAGTCTTCTGTTGAGGAGAAAAAGGAGCAAGATATCTATATTTTAATGGGAATAATGGGAAAAAATAATTACAGATTAACGAGAGATTATATTATTTTTCGTTGATTCGCGTCTTCTGATAACTTGTACCTTCCTTCACAAGAATCGGTCGTTAATTTGCTCAATGAGCTCCACGAGTGCCTTCCAAAGTATTGAAGATTAAAAAACGATCACGAATATTTTATTTAAAAAATATTAAAAATGCTTATTATTCCGCTTTATGTCTATTGCGCATACAACTGAATGATTGGAGAAAAAAAAAACAATAATAATCCATTGTCCATATTGAGTAGCAAATTTTTTTTTTGAAGGATCAAAATGTACAGTTACAAATAATCAACTGTCATCTTTTTTTTCAAACACCTTTGTTTCACTAAATTTATCAAAAAACTCTGATCACCCCTCATTAAAATGTATTATTGTAGTTGTTTCGTACTCAAATATTTATAAAATAATTAATATATTAAAATAATTAATATATTACTTTTTTTGTCAAATCAATACACTCTTGACTAAACTCATATATTTATTTCTTTATTTATAGATTATTTATTTATTTATTTATTTGTTTGTTTATTAATTAATTAATTTATTTATTACATATTACAATGAATGAATAAATTTTAAAAAAAATGTTTTTTTTGCTTTGTCCAAGTTTTTTTTTGTTTTGTTCATTTTTTTTGTCTTATTGTGTTGGTCGAAAAAAGATAAAAATAAATAATAAATAAATAAATAAAATAAAAATAAAAGAAAAGTTTACTGAAAATAGATAAGAGAAGAAATGTACGTATGATTAAATTGTCTTTTGTAAAAAGATATAAAAATGTTGAACTAAATAATAGTATTCATAACGTGAAATATAGTAATAGTATAGTAGCTACAAATAAAAACTAATACAAAAGAAGAATCAATAAGAAAAAACTACAAAGAAAAAATAATAAAAAAATTAAGGTTAAAAACATACAACAATTTATTTTGTAGTGTATTTCCACACCCAAATGTTATTTCCTAATTTATCATTATTATTATAATTATTATTATTATTAATTGATTAATAATAATATATCGTCCATCTTCAGTCCATTTTAACAAATGCTATTTAATCCTAAATCAAGGTAAAATAAAAACTGAAAATAAACAAATCCGCAAAATTGTAAGAGTCAAGTACCAGCAGAGGCCTTTGGAAATTTCTAATATACTAGAGAATTAAAAGAAACGTAGAAGAAAAAACAATGAATACCGAAAAAAAAAAAAATTCTTTTATTTTCGAATTTATATAGAATAATTTATTCTGAATAAGAAATTATCAATTATTTTAAATATTTAAAAAATAACTCAATCACTCAACACTATTCACATGCAAGTTGTGTATGCACTACTACAAATTGTGATAGCGAATTCTATCTAGTATTAAAAAAGGACAGATAAAAAGGTTTAGATAAAAATTATGAAAACATTTTAGTCCATCAGACGTGTCATTCGCAATTTATTAAAGAATTTAATAACAACTTAATAATAATAATAATAATAATGATTAAATCAAAATAAATTGATATTTAAAAAATTACCTAAATTTAAATCAATAAAAAACAAAAATAGGATTAATAATTTATTGAACTGTTTTCGATTATAAAAGTAATTTATATTTAAAATTAAGAAATTGATTTTTTGATAATTTGCGATGGCAATTGTATCGACCGATAAACGAGTACCTCGTCCGACAAAAGTTATGCATCTGCAATTGAATGATAATAAAAAAAAAAATGTTGTCCAATAAAACAATGTACCAAAGACACGTTATTGAACTGATTGAAAAAAATAGATTAAATATTAAATAAAATTGGAAAAAATCGAATTAAAGAACAACCTTAAAACAAAAGGTATTTAGTGGGTGGTGCCGTCGAATAAATAAATATAATTATAAAAGTCGTTAACAAAAAAAATACGAAGTTTATTAGAAAATAAAAAATACACGTCGAATTGAAAAAAATGAATGAATGATTTGATAGTCCGCAGCTAGCTAGAAACAATGTTGGAAAAAATATTGCTTTTATTATTTTTGTAAAGTATTTCAAATTTGTCAGTTGTATAGTGAACATGACGAAAAATAATGAAGATTGCAGAAAGTTTTGAAAATAAAAAAAAAGTATTTATAAATAGTACCATGGTATTAATTTAGCATACTTTGTCAATGAAAAGCTTATTAAGCCTGTTGAAATTTTGTTATTATTAATCTTATCATAACAATTATTATTATTATTATTATTATTATTATTATTATTATTATTATTATTATTATTATTATTAAAACAAAAATAGAACAAGCATTAAAAGTTTCATAATTATAATTTTAGTTATAAGGTATTTTATGTTTCTTGTTATTTTTAAAAATTTTAAAAATCAATTCTGATCATATTTTATGTAATAAATATCTCTAGAATATCGCAGCTTGGGATCGCAAGATGACGCTTCTTCGTTCACGCGAGAAATTAGGTGGTGGAAAGTTGAACATCATTCATCATCACAGCATGTCGGAATCATTTTTTCTCATTTTTACACATTTCTAGTACTGAATATAATCTCAATTTAAGTTCTCGAAAATAAAAAATTTACATATTTGTTAAAAGCATACATTTAAAGAAATAATCTCTTAATTTTCGTTTATAAAAAATAAATTAAAAAATTGAAAAGAAAATGAGTTATGAATGTGTGAATAACACTAATAGTGAATCGCTGAATAATTCTAACAAAGTCATTCACAAAAGATGGATTTTTAATTTAAAGAAAATAAAGGATAAACTTAAATCGTTTAGTGGACCGATAGGTCTTCTAATTGCATTGATGATTTATACAGCTGTTGGTGGTTTGGTAAGTCTTGAAAATACTTGCTAAAATAAAAATTATTTTAACTAACTATCAAAAAATATCAAAATGAATGTATATTTTACCTTAATATTCTTGACTAGTTATTCAAGTTACAATACATCAGAATTTGAAACCTTGTGTCTTTCTGGCACTGTTCCAAAAATACAAATTCGATAATGATAATTCAAATATACAATCGAGATATGTACACATTGAATAAAAAGATAAAATATATAGATCATTAAGTAAAAAGATGAAACATCAACGCTGTTCCATCAAATTTATATATCCTGTTATTCACTTCCGTCAGTTCGGTAAAAGGCCACCGTAAACCTCAAACCCTGGACTCTCACAAAAAATGTTACCCAGGCTCATTAAATAGCTTCTCATTTGTAGTTCACAAAATATATGGGTTGAATAAAGGAATGAAAATGACTCATTAAAAAAATCATTATCAAGCAAATATGGCTTCAATGATATTCTTACATTTAAACGGAGGCTCCGTGTCCTGTAAACCTGGCGTACAACTTTAAGATAGATACTTTGTATAAGGGTCAAAAAAAAAGCTCTGAATTTGTGGAAACTTGTAGTTGCACCAATTTTCCGAGATATCCTTTGTTAGTTTTTTTATAAAAACCTTGATAAACAATGGCGTAACTTTTTTATTTATGAACCGAGATACAAACTATGATATAATTTTTTTTTTACTCTATCACTATAAAAATTGCATAACTTTTTGATTTTTAAACTAAAATTCCATCTATGATATATGGGATAGATGTACGGGACCTGGAGAATTTGGATCAAGATACCTTAACTCATCCTGACCAGAATCCTTTCATGATGAATTATTTTAAAAAAGTTATATTTTTGTTAAATGTTTACCTGTTTAGAATAATTATTCATTCAATTTTATTCATCTTTTTTGGTTCAGGTTTCCTGATCCGTTCCCGACTAGGTATCCTTATCCTAGCTTTACGTTCTGGTCAGGTATCATGACTCGATTCAGTTCCGAATCCTAAAATTAAGCGTTACATATGGATCCGTTCCTGGCCAGATTGATTTAACTCTATAGTCTGACTTAAATTTCCACTCGGTTAACTTTTTTTCAAATTACTACAAATTAAAAGTTATCCGATAAGTGTATGTATAATATGAACTTATTTTCAAAGTAAATAAATCTATACTTGTTGAAATGAAAAAAAAAAAAAAAAATTTATTAATCATTAACAACTGAACACAGGTTTTTCAACAATTAGAGCTGCCATCGGAACTGGCCCGATTGGAGCAAATACGAGAAACAATACTAACTCGACGTAATTATCTGATAAATCGAATTCTAAATAACTCGGATTTATCGAGTTTACCAAACATGGTGAGAATAATTTTTATCCATCAAAAAATTTGTATAAAAATTACATATATATTTTTGTTCCTTTGGATATTAGATGAAAGTCGAATTACATTCTTACGAGCTTGCCATACAAGAAGCTGCTCAAGGTGGATTTTTCATGAAATTCATCGATGAAATTGAGTCATCAGATAATAGTAAAAACCTTACTTCAGTTCTTACTGATCGATGGAATATTCTTCAAGCTGTTTTCTTTGCCAGCACTGTTCTTACAACAATCGGTCCAACATATATACTTATTTTTATAATTAACGTTACGTCGTCAATTTTAGAAATGATATTGGCCTATTTTCAGGGTACGGAAACGTTGTACCATCAACGATCCAAGGTCGAATATTTTGCATATTTTTTGCATTTGTTGGAATACCTTTGACTCTGACTGTAATCGCAAATTGGGGAAAATTATTTGCAGATGTTGTTCGTAATTTAACTGTTAAACTACATTCAAAGTTACCATCATTTTTAACATTTTATATACCAGCTGATATAATTAAACGAAGATACTTGGGTATATATTTATGGCTAATTCCACGTGTTTTTTTTTATTCAACAAATAGATTCGTTCAAAATATTATAAGTTATGAAAATGCTAAGCTAATAATGCGCTCAAAAATTTGCGATATTTTAAGGATTCGTTAAATTGATTTCAATCATTTATTGAACATATTATGGTAGAAAAATATTGTTTAAAAAATTTTTCAGTTTTTTTTTTTGGAGACTATAAATAAAAGTAAAACTTTTTGTCTCTATAATTTTTTCGATTAAGTCAATAGTTTTTGAGTAAAAGGCATGCAAAAGCCTATATTTTTTAAAAAATCCTCAAAAATGAAAACTAAAAAAATCATAAGTCCAATTTTTTTGGAAAAAAAAAAAAAGTATTGTTTTTTTTTTGCTAAAGAATAATCAAAAAAATATTTTGGACGAATCTATTTTTTTAATAAAAAAAAACACGTGGAATTAGCCTTATTTACAGTCAAAGACATGTCATTAATCAAAAATAAAATATATTTTCAAATTTAATTTTCAGGTGCATTTGCTGCAATGATATTTCTTTTTCTTTATTTATCATTGGGAGCAGCATTGTTCATGATTTGGGAAAAAGATTGGAGTTTTTTTGATGGTTTTTATTTTTGTTTTGTTACAATGACAACTATTGGCTTTGGTGATCTCATACCAAGTGTGTATAAATAATTTAAACATTTTTATTTAAAAATCAATCAAATCTTTGATTTATTTTTATAACTGTTTTAGAAAAGCCAAAGTATATGCTTCTTTGTACTCTTTATATACTGGTAGGCTTAGCTCTGACAAGTACAATAATTGAACTTATTCGAAGGCAGTACGCTGAATCTTGGCAACAATTGCAGGTCTTAAGTGGACTTTTAGGAGAAACTTTAAAAAAATTAAGTGAACAAGCTGGTGCTAAAAATGTTTGTAGTAGATCAACAACATCGGAATTAAAAAAAATTTTTACTATTATTTCATTAGCGAAATTACGAACAGCTACAAGCAGCAAATACTCTGACGAAATAATAACTCAGAAACAAGAGTGGGAAGATGTTGAAGCATTTTTTCGTGATTTTAAAGATAATAAAAATTTGTATTTTGGTAATTTTAAAAAACCAATATTAAAAGTTATAATCTATGAATCTAGTGTCTGAATAAAATGTATTTTCAATTTATTTTACAAGATAAATTTTTTTTACATTTCTTCTTGTACGTTATTATTTGAAATTTCTCGCATGTAGTTATCTCGCAATTAGTTCCTATATAGACGATACGGATCTATTATATATTATGAATGTTTGTTCTTCTTATTTTAAGCCAAAAAGCAAAATAAATTAAAAAACTAAATTAATAAGTCTTTCCTGTGAAAGGAAACAAAATACAAATGTATATAACACAATGTACCACATAATAATTAAAATGAATAATAAAAAAACGTTAAATAAATAAATACGTATTTATGAGAAATTTGACCAACTATAATAATAAAAAGAAAAATATAGTCAAGTGCTCGATGCACCCTAAGTGTTCCGTAGGATTTTTTTTTCTTTTTAATTTTTTTTTAACGTTCGATTTTTTTTTATTTTTATTTTAAAATAAATGACTGTTTTTTCTTTGTTTATTTTTTTTTCTAATGTTGTTCATTTCTGTTGTCAAGCAAGATTTGAAGAGCAACAAAAAATCGATAGTGCCTCGTGTCAAGTATGAGAAAAAAAAATATTTAAAAAAAAATGAAAGTGCAAAAACACCGAACCTATTATATACACCGAATAGAGGTAACCTCTGTATACACAGAGAGAAATTTTAACTAAAAATTACAAACGTATAAGAAAAAATTACAAAGCCAATAGTAAAAACTGCGTTCCTCCGATTATTTGTAAGAATTATTCGTATATTGATAGATAATTTTTACAATAAAGTTATGTAAAAAATCTAGCCATTGACTATATACAATACTAAGCCATAAATTTTACATAATTTTATTGTAATTTTTCTTTAAAAAAAATGACTAAATTCACGATACTCACAAGTAAATTCTAGTAAATTGAGAATTTACGCACTACCGGTTTTAGAATTTACTATATTTTATTATAAATTTTATTTAAAAGTTGGACATTTTTTGTGCTAAGTTCGGCAGTTTGTGCTAGATTCACGGAGAACGGCAATCAATTCCCGGCAACATTTTTTCTTTTCTGTTTACACGCTCAAAACTCGAAAACTAATTGATAAATAGAAAAAATTCATTCTTGATAAATTATTTAGAAATAAATTACCAACAATAAACCTCACTTAACCCCATACCTAGCTTCAACAGATAAGGCTGTAGAAATGCTTGAAATTACATGACAATTCAATCATTTGTTCAATCAGTCGGCCATCTTTGTATTATTTCGCCCCACAACCAGAATTTTTACAAAGCGATATAGTAAAAAATATTTAAGTCTATGCTAACTTTTATATGTGTACATGATAAATTTTATTATATATTTTAGAATATTTATTAAATTGTTCAGTATTTTTTATTCGAACTTATAATACTTTTTATCGTTTCCACAAAACATGTATGTGCTTTATTTTAATTAACTCATAAGTCATTATCTAGGGGATTAATCGAAAAAAGTAATTCTTTATAAATTGTTTAGAATTGAATTCTCAATAATTAACTCCGCTCAACCCCATGTCTATCTGCAATTGATAACGATGTACAGAGACTTGAAGTAACATAACAATTTTTTGACATTGTGTGACATTTTACATAATTTTATTGTAGAATATCATCTCTGGTGGCCAATCCTAGAAATAAAACAAAAATTACAAAGCAGTATAGTAATTTCTATTCAACATGGGTTTTAATTTTTAGTTAAAATTTCTCTCAGTATACTTGCTAATCTTAGATCACTAATTTTAAAATATATAAAGTGACGAAATTTAAATTTTATTCAGGTTCATCTTATGACTTGATATCAAGCTTTTTTTAAGAAAAAAATCAAATTTATTGTGCGTATATTTTTTTTTACAAATAGAATGAATTTTTCAACATTGCGTCTTGGGTGCATTCCTTTAATAAAAAATTTTTTTTCGCTCTGCAATTTCGCCCTGTAATAAGAACAAATAGCTAGAAACAGAAACAACCCCTGGTAGAAATAATCTCTCCGGATTTTCTCCGTATTTCTCCAGATCTCTACGGGTTTTTTCGGACTTACTCCGGATTTCTCCGGATTTTCTACGTAATTGAGACTTCCGGAGATATTTACCGAGTAATCTCCAGACTATTTCTATAAGATCTCCGGATTTTTTCCGGAATTTTGACTTAAAAAAACAAACACAAAAAAATGGAAAAATTAATAAGAAAAAAAAGAAATAAGAGTTTACATACGAAAAATAAAAAAGAAATTTTTTCCGAAAAAATCCGGAGAAAACCCGAAAAAACTCCGGAATAATATCTCCGGAAGTCTCAATTGCGAAGAAAATCCGGAGAGATTATTTCTACCAGGGACGACAAAAGTGATAAAATTCTCCATGCAATATCCTAGACTTTACTAATGTCTAGTACGACCTATGTGACAATAACAAGCAAGTACAACAAGTCTATTTTCTATTTATTTCAGTTTGATATAACAATTGAACAGTCATTTAAGTAATTCTTCCAATAATTGGAAGCTTAAAAAAATAATGTCATGTGCCAGTACTGCTTCTACAAGAAATAGCATTTTCCTATAAAATTTTGGTCGGTATTACAGGGCGAAATTGCAGAGCGAAAAAAAAATTTTTATTAAAAGAATGCACCCCTTTCATTAAAAAGGCCAGATTTTTGTTATGTTGGTATAATAACATTGCATTTGTTTTCTCTCTCATACCTTCTTTCTGATCACTATGATCTCTTTTTTTTTTGTTATTTTCAAATCCAGATTTCTTTTGTTACGTTGGTAACAACTTTTTGTGAAACCCACCTGATTCTTCCAAAATAAAATTTCAATAGTAGGTATAGATATATATTTTAGATCAAGTGAGGTCAAGTATAAAATTTTGATTTTTAATAGTTCAGACTTTATTACATGCGTCAAAAATATATATTTCTCTCTTGACTTTCTAGTGTCATATCTAAATTAATATACTTACAATTATAGTGACAATTTCTCTTTTTTTGTAAAAAAAAACTTTGTTTTTTTTTTTGTTGAGATAATATACACAATCGTCATTCATTATCATGGATTAGAACCTCGGTTATAATTTTTTTAAATTTGTGGGACTTATTAGATTCAATACTATTACTTTATCGCAGGGCCCAATTGTAAATATATAGAAACCATGGTTTTGGAACGTACCCCTGACAATGCTGCGTACTTTCTGAACTACCGAACCAAATTGCAATATGGAAAAGTTTATAATGGAGTGTTTAAAATTTTCATATATTTGAATTGAATCACTGCCATCTTGATATACCGAACTGAACAAGGTTTGAGAACGTACTCCAGCATAGATCTGCTAACTTTACACTAGTTTTTTTTAATAAGGCCGACATTAAAAAAGTACAACAATTATGGTTAGCATTGTAAATAAATTTTTTTGTTCATAATTTACACATATATAGTACTCATTGACTGTTAAAATATCGAATTGTCAACGAATTAAGAAGAAAAAGAGAGATTATATTTTTATTTATTTTTTTTGTGTTTTTAAGCAAGTTGGTGCCGCTGAAATATAATTAAACTGGAAAGTGAACTCTTGCGTCAAAAGTGTCGCCGAGAGAGAAACGAATCTGGTGTATTTTGGACATTTTCGGTACAGTCACGTCAACTACAGTTGAGTTGAAACTACTGGAATATAATGTAACTTTTATACAGTTTTAAGTAGTGTAGTATTAGTTCGTATATACGTTGACTGTACAAGATTTGACGTGCGCAGGTGTGAGTGGGAAGGGAATACACCTTGGGTCCGTTCGAAAACTCACTCGGAAGGGGCGGACCACACTAGTCCTTATACTTCCAGATGGAATACGGAATTTGTTGAAAATTCCCTAGCGAAAATGCCGATAGTCGGAATGTGCACTGATCTCATACAAAAACAACACAAAACCGACACACGACTATAAGAATTTCTAAGTCACAAAAATAAATAGTAAGAAGCATTTAAAAAATAAAATATTATGTCTAAAAATTTCTAAATAATATTTTTATAATTTAAGACACATTAGAATTTTTTTTAAATAATTTTTTTATTGAAAAAACTCAATTCTGTTTATGTATTAAAAGTGAGGTTAGCTGTCAGAATCATCTGTACACGACTGTGAGATTTTACAATTCTCACACAATTCCGACACAATTCCGACAAAAATCCGACAGACGTACGACAGTATATTTTTATTTTGTATTTAATATAAAAAAAGAGCATTTTATTAATAAAAATTTTTGTTCAATATTAAAGTTATAATATTTTAATAATTTTAGGCATATTAGATTTTTTTTTTTTTGAATAAATTTTGATTAAAAAAATAATTGGAATCGTCTGTGAGAATTTGCGATTTGCAAAAATTTTTGTTTAATAATAAAATCATAATCTTTTAATAATTATAGGCATATTAGATTTTTTTAAAATTATTTTATTAGAAAATTATCATTTTTTGGTTTTTTTATGAGGTCCTTGGTGAAAATATTTCTCCGCGATTTCTCCTGAATTTCTCCGCGATTACTCAGAATTTCTCCGCATTTACTCCGAATTTCTCCGTGATTACTCCGAATTTCTCCCAAATTGACCTATGCGGAGAAATGAGTGGAGAAAGGTATCAAAATTTTTTTCCGAATTTTCTGCGAATCGACTTGGGTGGAGAAACGTTCGGAAATATTTTTCCACGATGAGAATACGCGGAGAAATTTTTTACGAATTTTCTCCGAATCGATTTGGGCGGAGAAACGTTCGGAAATATTTTTCCGCGATAAGAGTACGCGGAGAAACGTGTGAAAAAAAAAAAATTATCACAGAGAAATTCTTCCGAAATCAACGACGAGGAGAAATTTTTCCACTTATTTTCCCACATTCATCAATTTGATGAAACGATCACGGGAGTTTTGTAGACCAAGTACCTCAGGTATATCAACTTTTTTGAAAAAAAGTGTCTTCAAATTTTCATTTTTTTCAAAAAAAATAAACATCATTATGCTTTGCGTTATGTAACAATTAATAATTAGTCATTCTTTTTTTAAATAATTGAAAATTGAAAAAGTTGGAAAAAAATTGAACAAATAGGGGAGAAAGTTGGAGAAAGGGTGGAGAAATTCGTCCGCCATTTCTCCAACCGTGTGAAAAAATAATTTTACTGCTGAGAAATTTTTTCTAAAATCAACGAAGAGGAGAAATTTTTCTTTCGTTTCTCCGAATCAACTTGGGTAAGGGAATATTCGGAAATATTTCTCCGCGAAAAAAAACACACGCGGAGAAACATGTGAAAAAAAAAATTTTACCGCGGGGAAATTCTTCCGAAATCAACGACGAGGAGAAAATTTTTCCACTCCTTTCTCCACATGGATCAATTTGGGAGAAATGCGGAGTAATCGCGGGGAAATTCGGAGTAACCGCGGAGAAATTCAGAGTAATCGCGGAGAAATTCGGAAAAATTCGGAGAAATATTTTCACCAGGGGTTAAGAAAGGTTTTTTTTTAAATACTTTTTTTGCAAAAATATAATACATTTAATCAGTTTCCCATGTATTTGGTATTTTTGTAACTTGAATGTAATTTGTAATGAAACCATGTATTTGGTTTCCCATGTTTCCAATTATTTTTTTTGTCAAAATTTATTCAAAGAAAAAAACTAATATGCCTAAAATTATTAAAATATTATAACTTTAATATTGAACAAAAATTTTTATTATCAAAATGTTTTTTTTCATATTAAATACAAAATATAAAAATATACTGTCGTACGTCTGTCGGAATTGTGTCGGATTTACAATTCTCAGTCGTGTGTCGGAATTGTGTGAGAATTGCAAATTCTCACAGACGATTCCAATTATTTTTTTTATCAAAATTTATTCAAAAAAAAAAAATTTAATTGCCTAAAATTATTAAAATATTATAACTTTAATATTGAACAAAAATTTTTATTAATAAAATGCTCTTTTTTTATATTAAATACAAAATAAAAATATACTGTCGTACGTCTGTCGGATTTGTGTCGGAATTGTGTCGGATTTACAATTCTCACAGTCGTGTGTCGGAATTGTGTGAGAATTGTAAAATCTCACAGTCGTGTACAGGGGTGCTATTCTTGGTCCCGTATTGCGGGAGTTATTGCGGGTCCCGCAATAACGATTCGCCGACAAGAAATGTTTGTCGCAATAGAAAAATATGAAGGCGCTTGTTGTTGCTTTCATGTAAAGCTGCCATAGTCGTATGCAAATGCAAAAATAAAGTAGAATTTACATGAAAGCAACAACAAGCGCCTTCATATTTTTCTATTGCGACAAACATTTCTTGTCGGCGAATCGTTATTGCGGGACCCGCAATAACTCCCGCAATACGGGACCAAGAATAGCACCCCAGATGATTCTGACAGCTAACCTCGCTTTTAAGGTTGCTTATAAATAATTAAATCGTCACTCAATTTTTTTTTTTTTTGGCTCATTTTTCAAATAAAATAAAGATCTATACTCTCAATTTTTTTCAATTTTTTCTGACGTCGTTTTTTTGAGATAAATAATGTCAAAGTTGACAACTTTTATACGCGAGGATAGGACTATAAGTTGATATACCGTACATTATTATTTTTAAGGAGTTCGTTTTTCACTAAAAAATTTTCAAATTACTATCAAATTGTAGTGCTCGGCAAGACGAATACGATTAAAAAATTTGAATTTTTTCTGACGTTGATTTTTAAAAATATTTAATGTTAAATTTTGAAATTTTCGTCTTTCTCGCAACGAGAGGACATGGAAGAATTGCGATCCGGCAACACTGCTCTCTTCTCCTTGTTTACTTTTCACTTGCCAAGCGGGGTGTTATACACCAACGTGACATACACAATGATGCGCTGTAGTAGTGGTAGTATATAAAAAAATACAGTGTCTCACGATTTCCATTTTGCTTGCTGGAATAGTGTTGGTGCCTATCTGTTTACACACACACACTATGATTTTTAAGGCAAAAGCATGGTAGAAATATACAGGTATGTCCATGCCTCGGTCAAAAATAAAAATCTACTGCGCAGACCATTGGCGGCCATCTTGTTTGCATGTGTGTAAATCTGTGTGTCCGTCATATTATTATTATTGTACTATTAATTATTTATGTATGGCATGCTTAAAAGTTACATTAATCATAAATAAAAACTTTAAAAATATTATTTGATAATTCTACGTATTTATAGATGTTGCAAAACAATTAGAAATTGAACTTTTACTTTTTCACAAAAAAACAATTTGAAAAAATAAAAGAAATTTGTACATATTTAGTTAACAAACTAGAAGTTTGGATAAAAAGAACAATATAAATATTGCACTGGATGCAATACAATGTTTGGTACATACTTGTACGTACTTTTGACTCAAAGTTTTTAATGAGCAAATTATAGAAGATACAATAAAAAAAAAAGAAAAATTAGTTAAAAAAAATATGTAACAAAGCTTAATATGTATTTTATTTATTATTTTTTATATAATTAATCATGTGTTTATGTATTTTTATTATTTTAATCTTCTATTAAGATCATCTTTAACATGTATTTTAATTTATAATTTAAATAAAGTCGCGCCACTTTAGCCAATATGGCAACCGGTGGTCAGCACTTCTTATTGGCTTAAAAAAACGTATGCGCATGGACCTACCTGTATATTTCTACCATGGGCAAAAGCGTCACAAAATTTTTAAAGAGGGGCCACAAAATGAACGTAGTGGTATACGAGTCCTCCAAGCCTAAATAATAGTACGACTATGTCCCTTGTGAGCAACCTTAATACATAAACAGAATTGAGTTTTTTCAATAAAAAAATTATTTACAAAAAATTCTAATGTGTCTTAAATTATAAAAATATTATTTAGAAATTTTTAGACATAATATTTTATTTTTTAAATGCTTCTTACTATTTATTTTTGTGACTTAGAAATTCTTATAGTCGTGTGTCAGTTTTGTGTCGTTTTTGTATGAGATCAGTGCACATTCCGACTGTCGGATTGGTGTCGCCATTTTAGCTAGGGTTTATATTGTCGTCCTGCTAAATAATGCGAATAAATAATTCTTAAATGATATAAGGTGCTTATGCTGTTCTCTCCTCATGTTCGCATAATATGCGCATGTGTATGAACACCCAAAAGAAAGCACCTAATAAATGAATGTTCGACTCAGATGAACAATACAATTAGAGTCACGGAAGTCAACAAACAGTGCTTAAACCACGGAATTTACCACAGCCTCATTGAAAACAGCAGCCATATTGCCGCTAACTTTAGGGGTCCCATGAGTTCGCACCCTCATGTACTACGCTGTTGCAAACTGACTTTTTGCTGACTGCGCATTAAACTACGCATTAAACTACGCATTAAACTACGCAAAAATAAATAGGAAAAAAAATAAACACCCAAAAGAAAGCACCTATTATCACATGTACGTGACTACCACATTAAAAAATAGTCTCTACGCTATCTGCCCTGGTAGAAATAATCTCTCCGGATTTTCTCCGGATTTCCCCGGATTTCTTCGGATTTTCTACGTAATTGAGACTTCCGGAGATATGTACGGAGTAATCTCCAGACTATTTCTATAATATCTCCGGATTTTTTCCGGAATTTTGACTTAAAAAAACAAACACAAAAAAATGGAAAAATTAATAAGAAAAAGTAGAAATAAGAGTTTACATACGAAAAATAAAAAAGAAATGTTTTCTGAAAAAATCCGGAGAAAATCCGGAGAAAACCCGAAAAAACTCCGGAATAATATCTCCGGAAGTCTCAATTGCGTAGAAAATCCGGAGAAATCCGGAGATAATCTGGAGAAATCCGGAGAAAATCCGGAGAGATTATTTCTACCAGGGTGGAGGTCAAAATATAACTAATTCACATAATTGGTTTTGGAGACGTTTACGATTCGATGACCCCATTACAGTTCGGCCTCCTTTTCTCTATTCTTCATGAAGAATGAACAGAATGTAGCCAAATAAATTAATTTGTAGTTTAAATAAGTTCTTCAGCCATTTTCCACGATTATTTCAATTTATTATGGCAAATATAGCTAAGGAATTAATGAAGTTTAGTAAGTAATTTATTTAGTTTCATCCTTTCATTAGTTACATTCGCCATAATAAATTAAAGAGCTATTGTCAAATGTAGTTAAGAGAAGGATGAAATCAAATAAATTGTGTTGAAATCTCAATTAGTTCCTCAGCAATTTATGAGTTTTATTCATTGCTAAGCTATATTTGCCATAATAAGTTTAAATACCATGTCAACACCAAGTGACAGCTTGCTTTTCATTGACGGTAAAAAAACGGCTCTCAAAATGGCGTCGTATGTAAATTACATAGATTACATAAATGACATAAATTACAGTAACTAACTTGTGTCATTACATTGTATTAAACTCAAAAATGGCTCCATATACATGGTTGGCAGGATTATAAAAAATAGAAAACGGAGATATAAGGTGTGTTCGTTCACTATTCACACCGAGCGTACGCACAGCACCCGCATTCACAGGGCATTACAATTTAGGGCGTTTTTCTTCCACGGGTGGCGCTTGTGAAGCTTTTGTATGTGAAATCTATATAAAAAAAATTTGAGAAGCGCCATCAGCGGCAAAAAAAAGCCCTAAATTGTATAAAATTTGCCCTGTGAATACCATATATTTAATACTACTATATTGCGCATCGCCTATGCTTTCCCATAAGTGGGCTGTGCGGATTCATTACGGTGCAGACAATCCCTCTGACGCAGTCATACTGCTCGACAAAAATCTTTTGCGCATGTCCGAATTATTATTCGAGTAGGAGCTCGGAAACATTCGGCAACGCACACAAATTCATTGTGTATACGTGTAACCAAACGGATTATTCGGACATGCGCAAAAAATTTTTGTCGAGGCGTATGACTGCGACAGAGAGATTGTCTGCACCGTAATGAATCCGCACAGCAAGGAAGTATGCAAGGAAGCGCTAGAGTCGTGCGGTCATTTAAACAAACTTTAGTAACTAAAATTTACTATTTATTTATTGTTATTTGTTTTTTCTAGCTCTTTCGCTCTCTTTAATCATCAACAGTTAATTTATTCTTGAATCGAACTGAAAATAACGAATGCGTTTATAAATTTTAGTTTCATTAACGACAAAGTTTCATTAAAAGACCGCACGACTCTAGCGCTTATCCTTGCATACGCTCGGTGTGAAAAGCGAACGAACACACCTATAGCATCGTTTGGGAATGATTTGGGAACGTTTGGGAAATGGTTCTCATAATTTGGAAATGCATAGGGCTGCAGTCTAATTCACAGGGCAAATTTTTTACAATTTAGGGCTTTTTGTTACCGTTGATGGCGCAAGTAAAATTTTTTTTATATAGATTTCATATACGAAAGCTTTACAAGCGCCGCCAGTGGAGGAAAAAAACCCTAAATTGTAATGCTCTGTGAATCGGACTGCCGGTTTTATAGTCCATAGTTAAGTTAACATTGTATAGTATGGTATAGGGAAGAGAAACGTTAGACTATACCAAAAACTGTAGCTATGGACGACAAAATCGGCCCATAGTTTAACTAATAATTGATCCAAGAAGACTAGAAAGGCTTCTAGTCTTCTTGAATTGATCATTAAAGAATGGATTAAAATTCACTAGATGTATGCGCACAAGGTTATTGCGCATGAAGCATGATTTAGACTGGCATCGCATTCCAGTTTCAAATAATAAAAAAGAGTTTCCTCAATCAATTTTATCGCCAAAAACAACAATTCATTGGGTGTGTTCATAATCACTGATTATTTCTACATTTGATGAATTCCCCGAATAAAATCCCCTGAGCGTTCATGTAATTGTTTGAAATATATTCCCCTGCGCCTGCGCGTTTAGATGCCACTGTTGACATTGCGATGACAACATAACCAAACAACAATAATAACACCAATATTAATTGTTTTCAATAATTAATAGAGTAATTATTGTAATTATCCATTTGTTTGATTGTCCAAGTCACGACGTACAACAATTAATTTATTATCAGCATATGTTTTCATTAATTAAATAATTCACGTTATTTTTTATTTTAATATGCGGCCATATTGTTTGAGGAATTTTAACGCGCGATTCTGAACGCTCAGGGGATTTTATCCGGGGAATTCATCAAATGTAGAAATAACCAGTGATTATGAACACACCCATTGTTTCGTACGCAATCCCTAGCGAAAATGGCGACACAAAACCGACAGACGACTATAAGAATTTCTAAGTCACAAAAATAAATAGTAAAAAGCATTTAAAAAATAAAATATCATGTCTAAAAATTTCTAAATAATATTCCTATAATTTAAGACACATTAGAATTTTTTTTAAATAATTTTTTTATTGAAAAAACTTAATTCTGTTTATGTATTATAAGCGAGGTTAGCTGTCAGAATCATCTGTACACGACTGTGAGATTTTACAATTCTCACACAATTCCGACACAAATCCGACGGACGTACGACAGTATATTTTTATTTTGTATTTAATATAAAAAAAGAGCATTTTATTATTAAAAATTTTTGTTCAATATTAAAGTTATAATATTTTAACAATTTTAGGCATATTAGATTTTTTTTTTTGAATAAATTTTGATTAAAAAAATAATTGGAATCGTCTGTGAGAATTTGCAATTCTCACACAATTCCGACACACGACTGTGAGAATTGTAAATCCGACACAATTCCGACAGACATACGACAGTATATTTTTATATTTTGTATTTAATATGAAAAAAAGCATTTTATTAATAAAAATTTTTGTTCAATATTAAAGTTATAATATTTTAATAATTTTAGGCATATTATTTTTTTTTTTTTTTGAATAAATTTTGATTAAAAAAATAATTGGAATCGTCTGTGAGAATTTGCGATTTGCAAAAATTTTTGTTTAATAATAAAATTATAATCTTTTAATAATTATAGGCAAATTAGATTTTTTTAAAATTATTTTATTAGAAAATTATCATTTTTTGTTTTTTTTTTCAAAACTAATACATTTAATCAGTTTCCCACGTATTTGGTATTTTTGTAACTCGAATGTAATTTGTAATGAAACCATGAATTTGGTTTCCCATGTTTCCAATTGAGGGTCCGGATGCAATAACCAGTCGAGCGCTCGAAGACAAGAAAACGCTATGTTTCGGTGGGTGGAAAATAAGAAAAATTAAAATTGATAAATCAGAAAAATAAAAAATACAGTCGTTAATAGAATTGAAAAATACATATTTTTCGTCAAATAAATTTTTTTAAATAATAATTAGTTAACGTGATAAAAAATAAAAACAAAATTTTTTTTTTTGAAAAAAATACTTTTTTTCAATCATATAACTCGTGACAACTTCTTTAAAAATTAATAAATCGACTTGAATTTTTGACTGTAGCTTCATTATAAGCTGCCGATTACAACAGTATGAGCAAAAAACTCATTTATTTATATTGTTTAATTTTTATTATATGATTGTTTAACGTCGAGGAAAACTTCAATCTGTCTTTAGTTAGAGTTATTAATTTAACAACAAATTGCGAGTTGCCGTTAGGACTATATATGCGTGGTCTTCGGCCCCTTCTCTCGTGAACGCCTAAGCTCGCGCGTCTGTTTATCCATATAAATACAAGCAGTATGCGCGCTATTTGTTGTTAAATTAATAACTCGGTAAATAATTAATAAAAATATCTAAAAATTCGTATAAAACTTCTTGATATACTACTTAACAATATTGCCACTGACAAGTTACTCAGTTTTTAAATTTCTTCGACTCTTTTTTCATTCAAAGTTAAACAGATTGAATTTTTCCTCGACGTTAAACAATCATATAATAAAAATTAAACAATATAAATAAATGAGTTTTTTGCTCATACTGTTGTAATCGGCAGCTTATAATGAAGCTACAGTCAAAAATTCAAGTCGATTTATTAATTTTTAAAGAAGTTGTCACGAGTTATATGATTGAAAAAAAGTATTTTGTTTTTATTTTTTATCACGTTAACTAATTATTATTTAAAAAAATTTATTTGACGAAAAATATGTATTTTTCAATTCTATTAACAACTGTATTTTTTATTTTTCTGATTTATCAATTTTAATTTTTCTCATTTTCCACCCACCGATACATAGCGTTTTCTTGTCTTCGAGCGCTCGACTGGTTATTGCATCCGGACCCTCAATTGGAAACATGGGAAACCAAATACATGGTTTCATTACAAATTACATTCGAGTTACAAAAATACCAAATACGTGGGAAACTGATTAAATGTATTAGTTTTGAAAAAAAAAACAAAAAATGATAATTTTCTAATAAAATAATTTTAAAAAAATCTAATTTGCCTATAATTATTAAAAGATTATAATTTTATTATTAAACAAAAATTTTTGCAAATCGCAAATTCTCACAGACGATTCCAATTATTTTTTTAATCAAAATTTATTCAAAAAAAAAAAAATCTAATATGCCTAAAATGATTAAAATATTATAACTTTAATATTGAACAAAAATTTTTATTAATAAAATGCTCTTTTTTTATATTAAATACAAAATAAAAATGAACTGTCGTACGTCTGTCGGATTTGTGTTGGAATTGTGTCGGATTTACAATTCTCACAGTCGTGTGTCGGAATTGTGTCGGAATTGTAAAATCTCACAGTCGTGTACAGATGATTCTGACAGCTAACCTCACTTTTAATACATAAACAGAATTGAGTTTTTGCAATAAAAAAATTATTCAAAAAAAATTCTAATGTGTCTCAAATTATAAAAATATTATTTAGAAATTTTTAGACATAATATTTTATTTTTTAAATGCTTCTTACTATTTATTTTTGTGACTTAGAAATTCTTATAGTCGTGTGTCGGTTTTGTGTCGTTTTTGTATGAGATCAGTGCACAAACCGACTATCGGCATTTTCGCTAGGGTAGGGTTACACTTCTTATCAATAACTTCGAATTTTCTGTTGTATTATTGTTAACCAGCCAATTATTCTAATGATTTTTTTTTAAAACAATGTGTCGTCTTTAATAGAGTAATAAATAAAATATGTATGTTGATTTATATTTTAGATAAATTTAATTCTTTAAGTTTTATTGTTTTACACATGTCGACTCAGTGTTGGGTTTGTATAATACCGCGGTATCATACCGGTCGTAAACCTCGGTATAATACCGGTATTATACCGCGGAGGTTTCATACTTTCATACCACGTTAGTAACGCCATCTGTAGGCATTTTCGTATTGTACGTCACAAACCATTTTGAATTGCTCATAATTTAAATTTAAGAATATCATTCCTTTAATTATAGCATAATAGTAATAATCTTCATCCTTTTCTCAGACTTTTGTCAGTAGTAATAAATTTATTGAATATATTAAAAGCTATTGACAAATGTCTAAGGAGAGGATGTGGCTTACCTGTTAATTTCTTTGGCTCAATTAATTCTTTATAAATCAACATGTGGCAACACCCTTCCTTAGTTATTTTTTCCATAGTTTTTTATTTATTTATTTATGTAAAAACCTATTGGAAAAATGTCTATGGACAGAATGTTGTTTACATGTTAATTCATAAAATATTAATTTAGCCAAAGAAATTAATACGTAGGCAACATCCTTTCCTTAGCTCATACTTTTCCCATAGCTTTTTATTAATTTGAATAAATAAAAAGCTATAAGGGAAATGGTAGCTAAGGAAAGGAAGTTGTCACATGTTAATTTATACGAAATTAATTTTGCCAAAGAAATAAACATGCAGGCAACATCCTTTCCTTAGCTACCATTTTTCCTATGACCATTTATTTATTTAAATAAATAAAAACCTATGGGAAAAATGGCAGCTAAGGAAAGGAAGTTATCACATGTTAATTTATACGAAATTAATTTTGCCAGAGAAATTAACATGCAGGCAACATCCTTTCCTTGGATAATATTTTTCCCATAGCTCTTTATTTATTTAAATAAATAAATGGTCATAGGAAAAATGGTAGCTGAGGAAAGGATGTTGCCTGCATGTTAATTTCTTCGTATAATTTCGTATAAATTAACATGTGGCAACTTCCTTCCTAGCTACCACTTTTCCTATGACCATTTATTTTGTTAAATAAAAAGCTATGGGAAAAATATTAGCTAAGGAAAGGATGTTGCCTGCATGTTTATTTCTTTGGCAAAATTAATTTCGTATAAATTAACATGTGACAACTTCCTTTCCTTAGCTACCATTTTTCCTATGACCATTTATTTATTTAAATTAATAAAAAGCTATGGGAAAAATGGTAGCTAAGGAAAGGATGTTAATTACTTTGGCTGAATTAATTCTTTAGAAATTAACAGGGAAGCTACATCCGTTTCTTAGCCATTTGTCAATAGCTTATTATCTGTTCAAATAAATTGAAATACATTACTGTTGTTGTTTTTATAATCGAATATTGTTCATATTATTTGTTTATTCTGTAATACATCTATTAATATATCAACAAAAAATTTGACATTCGAGAGTTTTATGCTGGTATGGTAGACAATTTTGATGCCATAGGGGGCGTTCCTGAGTTTCATACTTTCATACTTTCATACCGGTATTATACCGGTTTAATACTTTCATACCGGTATGAAAGTATTAAACCCAAAAATCGACCATTTACCCAACACTGTGTCGACTATCAAATAACCAGTCAACTTGAGATGTGCAATATCGCCAATATCGATATTATCGGATATCGCGATATCAAAATACGATATCGTTATCGAACCGATATTCTGGCGAAGTAATATCGGATATTCGATAATATCGAGGTAAATTGATTTTACCAACTGTTAACAAAAAAATGGTCAGTCCATTTTTAAATTCAAAATTGATTACTAATAATTATAGGAACTATTGAAATTAAATCGTAAGTTAATTAATAAATTGACACGTATACTTGGTTTTTCATGAAATAACTCGGATATTGCTATTACTTATTATTGAATTATTCATTTATTCATTTAATCATTGCAGATAAATTGGCGCATTAATAACAAATTATGGAAAAACTATAATAAAATTTTTAACAATGTAATTTTTGTTATTAATTATAAGACCAGAAAAGAATAATTAGATTTTCTATTTATTAATAATTATTATTTTATTATACAATACTCAGAAAATATAATAATGAAAATGTGTAATTATTAATCAACATTTTATTGAATATTCTTCGATCTTTGATTGGCTGTGGCCATTCAAGCCGCCATTAAAATTTGTTGGTAAGTAGTTTTTCAGTCGGTATATCAACCGATATTTTAAATAAATAAATGGTCATAGGAAAAATGGTAGCTGAGGAAAGGATGTTGCCTGCATGTTAATTTCTTCGGCAAAATTAATTTCGTATAAATTAACATGTGGCAACTTCCTTTCCTTAGCTACCACTTTTCCTATGACCATTTATTTTGTTAAATTAATAAAAAGCTATGGGAAAAATATTAGCTAAGGAAAGGATGTTGCCTGCATGTTTATTTCTTTGGCAAAATTAATTTCGTATAAATTAACATGTGACAACTTCCTTTCCTTAGCTACCATTTTTCCTATGACCATTTATTAATTTAAATAATAAAAAAAATGGGAAAAATGGTAGCTAGAAAAGGATGTTAATTACTTTGGCTGAATTAATTTTTAGAAATTAACAGGAAGCTACATCCGTTTTCTAGCCATTTGTCAATAGCTTATTATCTGTTCAAATAAATTGAAATACATTACTGTTGTTGTTTTTATAATCGAATATTGTTCATTTGTTTATTCTGTAATACATCTATTAATATATCAACAAAAATTTGACATTCGAGAGTTTTATGCTGGTATGGTAGACAATTTTGATGCCATAGGGGCGTTCCTGAGTTTCATACTGGCGGTTTAATACTTTCATACCGGTATCAAAGTATTAAACCTAAAAATCGACCATTTACCCAACACTGTGTCGACTATCAAATAACCAGTCAACTTGAGATGTGCAATATCGCCAATATATCGATCGCGATATCGGATATATCGTTATCAAAATGTTTATATCGTTATAAACCGATATTCCCAATCGAAGTAATGAATTGATACCTGTTAACAAAAATGATTCCACCAAATTCAAAATTGTATTATAGAACTATTGAAATTAAATCGTAAGTTAATTAATAAATTGATTTTATATACTTGGTTTTTCATGAAATAACTCGGATATTGCTATTACTTATTATTGAATTATTCATTTATTCATTTAATCATTGCAGATAAATTGGCGCATTAATAACAAATTATGGAAAAACTATAATAAAATTTTTAACAATGTAATTTTTGTTATTAATTATAAGACCAGAAAAGAATAATTAGATTTTCTATTTATTAATAATTATTATTTTATTATACAATACTCAGAAAATATAATAATGAAAATGTGTAATTATTAATCAACATTTTATTGAATATTCTTCGATCTTTGATTGGCTGTGGCCATTCAAGCCGCCATTAAAATTTGTTGGTAAGTAGTTTTTCAGTCGGTATATCAACCGATATTTTCGTGACGATATTCCGAAAGTGATATCGAATATCCGATATTTGACGCTTATCCATATCGAATAAATATATCGTCGATACCGGGTAAAAATATCGGGTCCTCCGATATATCGTCTGATATCGCACATCCCGACAGTCAACTGTATTTCAAACTCTTTTATTTTACGTTTGGCATTTACTCCAAAGAAAAATTATTACTTCCCCATTTTTATCTGGGGTGCTATTCTTGGTCCCGTATTGCGGGAGTTATTGCGAGTCCCACAATAACGATTCGCCGGCAAGAAATATTAGTCGCGATAGAAATACATGAAGGCGCTTTTTGTTGCTTTCATGTAAATTTTACCTTATTTTTGCATTTTCATACCACTATGGAAGCTTCACATGAAAGCAACAATAAGCGCCTTCATGTTTTTCTATTGCGACTGAAATTTCTTGTCGGCGACTCGTTATTGCGGGACTGCAATAACTCTCGCAATACGGGACCAAAAATAGCACTCCTGCAGTCCAATTCACAGGGCAAATTTTTTACAATTTAGAGCTTTTTTTTGCCGGTGATGGCGCTTGTCAAATTTTTTTTATATAGATTTCACATACAAAAGCTCTACAAGCGCCGCCAGTGGAGGAAAAAAGCCCTAAATTGTAATGCCCTGTGAATTGGACTGCTGGTTGATTCGTGAAGATTACAGACAAGAGTGGATTATGGAGTAACGGCAAAGAAAAATGGCGGTGCGTGATGCCAGCACCCGTATTCAGAGGATGTTCTCATTAGGGCTTTTTTTTCCGATGGCGGCGCTTGTGAACTTTTTATATAGATTTTACATGGAAAAGCTTCACAAGCGCCACCATCGGAAAAAAAACGCCCTAATGAGAACATCCTCTGAATACGGGTGCAGACTAGATCATGCTTCGTGCGCAATAGGCCTTTGCGCATACATATAGTGAATTTTAACCCATTCTTTACTTATTAAATATTAATCAAACTATGCATTTCCAAATTATAAGAATCATTTCCCAAACGTTCCTAAATCATTCCCGAACGATTCTATATCTCAGTTTTTTATTTTTCATAATCCTGCCAACTAAGTATACGGAGCGCAAAAATCGACCAAAGACCAGGGATGGGCATGTATAAAACATAATGTTTAAAACATAGTTAGTTTTATCCATTTTATAGTTTATAGGGTTGGGATAATAACTAGGTAAATAATCAACTCTAGACTATATATTGTTTTAGGAATAATAATGAAGTAGTTCCTTTATTATCAGAATATCAAAAGTAATAGAATAAAGAGATTTGAATTACATAAAACATTAGGCTACAAGTGTAGTCTAGTTTACAACAAAAATATATCTCTTGCGACAAGAGTCTCTTTGCGCGGACGCCTTAATGTTCCTAGATGAGAATTCCCTAGATCAGTCGTCGCCATCTTTGGAACTGGTGAATACGGGTGCTGACTGCTGAGGGCAACATTAAAAGGTGTGTTCGTTCACTTTTCATACCGAGCGTATGCACAGAGCGTATGCAAGGAAGTGCTAGAGTCGTGCGGTCATTTGATGAAACTTTACGTAATATTGGAGCTATTATTAGGGCAGCTGATTTGATATAACTTTAAGTTGTTAAATTGTTTAAACAATTCCATCCCGATATATTTATAATAAAAAAGAAATTAATGTATAGTAGACAATATATAGATTATTATAAAATAAATAAATTTTTGTGTCTTGACTAATAAATATTTAATATTTTCAAAAACAAATAAAATTCTTTAAAGAAAAGAGTTTTTTTCTTTTATTTGTTAATGTAAATATCTATTGTTAATGAGGCAAGACATAAAAATTTAGTTATTTAATAATAATCTACATATTGTCTACTAGATGTAACATTTTTTTTTTATTGCAAATATCTCGTAATTCAATTGTTTGAACAATTTAACAAGTATAAAAAAGTGTATAAATTTGATAATTTTGAGTTTTTAAATTGTTTAAACAAATTAATCTCTAGATATTTACAACAAAAAAAATAGTAATATCTAGAAGACAATATGTAGATTATTATAGAATTATTTAATTATTTTTAAATTCAAACGCTGATATTTCTTTCAAATATTTCGTCCGATTCACAGTATTTTTCCCGAATTGGTTTTCCCGAATGGCTTTTTTCCCGAATGACTTTTTTCCCGAAAGTCTGTTTGCCCGAATGCTTTTTGCTCGAATGCATTTCGACCGAATATTATTGTGCCCGAATTAAAAAAAAAAAAAAAAACTATTTAAAAAAAGAAAGAACTAATACTAAAATAAAATTTATAAAAAAAAAGAAAGTGCTAATACTAATTTCATTATTTACCGTCATTTGTTTTATTTTATTTGATTCATTATCCTCGTTTTTGAATGTCAAATTTTTGAGTAAATTTTATTCAAATTTTTATTTCTTATTAATATTTTTAAATGATGGATGATATCAAAATTCTGGGGGAAATAAAATTAGTTCATAATAGTTTCGTTTATTTGCGGTCTAAATTACCACTCAAAAATAAAATTTATTGGGAGTGTCAAAGGTTACGTCATAAAGAATGCAAAGCAAGAGAGTATTGATAGCAGAGCTGAGTCTGGGAAGAAAAGTCCGGGCTATGCCGAAAAGGAAATGGATAGATTTCTAGAAAAGAATAATGTCCCTTGTGGCTAGTTATGGATCGTTCCACGAGTTAGAATTTTTAAAAGCTATTGCACATAATATTGTAATATAATAAATAAATAAATATAAATAAAATAATACACTTGAAAAAAATTTATTCGGGAAAAAAATACTCAGGAAAAAGGTTATTCGGGAAAAATGATATTCGGGATTTATATTTCGGGAAAAATGCATTCGGGCAAAATGTATTCGGGAAAAAGGTCATTCAGGACGGAGGTCATTCGGAAAGGAAGCCATTCGGGGAATTTGATTCGGGATAAAGGACGGCAACCATTTCGTCCTCAAATATTGTTTTTATTAGAGTGAAAAAAAAAAAGACAGGAAATCGAGATTTTATGTCAGCGGGAATGAGATAACCAATAAAAGAAGAAACAGCGAGAATATACGCGCGCGCGCATCGGTGCTCTCTGTTTTTCGGTCGCAGTGGTTCTCTCAAGGCATGGTAAATTCTTTCTTGCGGCAACTCCAAAACTTTGAGCCCCCATAACTTTTTACCCTTTACAATTGAAAAAAAAAACATTTAACTTACCCCCATTATTTTTTTTTTTCTACAACTTTTATTCGAAACTTTTTTTAATTCAGCTAATAATTAAGAAAATATCGCGGATTTTGAGGTAGTTTTATATTTTTTCTCACCCCCAAGGTACCCACGCTTTTTTTTAAATTACAGGGAGATTTAGAACACCGTCATTATAATAATATATTTTTCTTGATAATAGAACCCTAAAAAAGTGATTTGGTGTCATTTGAGGGCCGATTTTCCTGCACCCGTATTCACGGGGCAAAATTGTTCTCATTAGGGCTTTTTTTTCCGCTGATGGCGCTTGACAAAATTTTTTTTTATATAGATTTCACATAGAAAAGCTCCACAAACGCCACCATCGGAAAAAAACGCCCTAATGAGAACATCCTCTGCAGTCCAATTCACAGGGCATTACAATTTAGGGCTTTTTTCCTCCACTGGCGGCGCTTGTGAAGCTTTTGTATGTAAAATCTATAGGTGCGTTCTTTCGTCAATTTTTTGTTGGCGCATCATGACCACGCATTTGCGCAGAAGTCGAGGAATCAAGTAAAAGTTTCAAAGTATGTATGTGTGCGTTACTCACACTTGAAAACAATTAAAAACTTACGTGCTTTTTCAGCTTTTGCGCAAATGCGCGGTCATGATGCGCCAACAAAAAATTGACGAAAGAACGCACCTCATATAAAAAAAATTTTACAAGCGCCATCAGCGGCAAAAAATAGCCCTAAATTGTAAAAAATTTGCCCTGTGAAGTGGACTGCTGAATACGGGTGCTGGATCACATTGAGTGCTTACGTGCAATCGTAGGAACGCAAGCAGCACCCGTATTCACAGGGCATTACAATTCAGGGCTTTTTTCATCCACCGGTGGCGCTTGTGGAGCTTTTGTATGTGAAATCTGCTGTGAATCTAGAGCTGTTAATTAGCCGTCTATTTATTTTTTTGACGGTTAATAACTGTTATTAACGATCAATAACCGGTTTATTGCAAAATTTAAAGCTTCATGATAGGTCCAAAATCAGAGACGTATTTCAATGTTTAATATAATTAATTATTAATAATAAAAACAATAAATTATTATAAATAAATAAATTGTTATAAACAAACAAAATATAATATTTGAGTTATTTATATTAAATTTGGGTTAAAAAAAAAAAATTTTAATGATACATACTGAAAATAAAAATAAATATAAAAAACAATGATGATTGAGAATAATAATATTAGCAATACCTGTAGATTCCATATATTATATTTATTAGTAACAATGAATGGAAGAAAAATTAAGACTAATAATATTTTTAATATTATACAATAATATTGTAACAAGTAGAATAATACAAATTTAGAAATATACCATATGTTAACGTTTTTTATATTTTTTTATGCCATGAACTTGTTGAAAACTAATAAAGCTTTTTATTTTCATTGTGACATTAGTTTGTCAATATTTTGCACTTGCAATTTGTCCTTAAAAAAAATAAATTAAAAGGAAAAAACGAAAAAATAAGCAATTTTTTCATGAGAAAAAAAAGAAAAAAAAAAAAGGACAAACTCAACTAAAAACTAGATATGTTTTTAAATTTTATATGTTTAATTTTTGGTGTACTTTGAACTTCAAAATTTAATACTTGTAACCCTTTTTTAAGTACAATAATGTTAATTTAAGCTCTGGCATATATTGCTCGTGCACAAGAAGCATTCAATTTATCATGATTTCTTTGGACATTTTAGTATCAATAAACTTGTCAATTGAGCTTTTGTTTTGAGTTGTTTTGTTCTTTGTAGTTAGTGCTACAACTTGCTCAGATGATTGTCTGACATCAAGTTTATTTTTTGGCTCAATCATTTTTATAAAATTTGTTTAAATTTCATCATCACAATTTTGACATTCTTGAGCAACATGCTTCATCATTCTACCAGCATTTGAAACATATTTTTCTCCACAATATTTAAAACTTCCTGTCTTGTATTTGCATTCAGGATTTTCAACAACATTAAAATGTTTCCAAACCTCAGATTCAGAACGACCCATTGTTAAAATTGGTATCTATAAAATATATTGACTGTTATTAAATCTCTTTGGACTAAATTCAATTACTTTTTTTACTTACATATATGACACATCAACAACAAAAATGTAGACTGTCAACTCTGGGTTTAACCTCACTTTTCCTTTTTACAATTATCAAGTCTCTCTGGACTGAATATGACATACCCATGATACCCATCAACTGCAAATTATATTATTAATTGTTATATAATTATTTGAAATTTATCACTGATAATACTTATTTTTTAGAAAAATGTTTAAAAAAATATTAATAACAATATAAAAATAAAAGTTGTTATGAAGTTTACCTTTTTCAGCGTCTTTTTTTATTCACAAATTTTTCAGTTGACACTACGATTGAATTTTTGTTAACATAATTTAATTATTCATATTTTTTTGACATCAAATAAATAATATTTAATGTTAATATTATTTATAATAAATTAATATTTTTATTGTTGAAAATTAATAAATAATACATACGCAGTATGGAGTACGCGCAGCTTTTTGTGCGCAGGCTCCTCCCTTTTTTGGTTAAAAACCAAAAAATTTTTAACCGCCTGTTATTAAGGAGGTTATACACAAATTCATTGCGGGTGTTGCGGGGAGCTTCTGACGTCACAGTCTCAAGTGAAACTTGGCTACACTGTAAAATAATAAAGTGTAAAGCGCCTGCGCCCCGTATACAATATATGGGATTGCGGGTATGTGTGTGTGTTTGAACATGCCATACGTTGCCACATCTAATTTTTGTAAAGTTTATAATTAATTTCTCATTAATTGACCGATCAACATATGAAAATTTTTCGCGCAATTAATAAAACTCGGTTTCTAGTATATGTGTGATTTTTTTCAAGACTTTTTCATCATTTTTTCTATCCGAAAAAAATGGTTGAAATCTCCATAAGAGCCAATGTTAAATATTATTTTCAATAATTAATTACAAAAAATTTAACCGATCAACATAAGAAAATAATTATACCGTTGTATTCAGAATGAAAAGATCTACTTGTATACAAAATTTCAGAACATTCTCATCATATTTTTTAAAAAAAGAGTAATTTGTGTATAACCTCCTTAACCGGTTATTATCCGACTCACAGCTCTATGTGAATCGGACTGCAACACCCGCAGTCCAATTCACAGGGCAAATTTTTTACAATTTAGGGCTTTTTTTTGCCGGTAATGGCGCTTGTCAAATTTTTTTTATATAGATTTCACATACAAAAGCTCTACAAGCGCCACCAGTAGAGGAAAAAAGCTCTAAATTGTAATGCCCTGCACCCGTATTCAGAGGATGTTCTCATTAGGGCGTTTTTTTTCTGATAGTGGCGTTTGTGAAGCCTTTCTATATGAAATCTATAAAAAAAAATTTTGTCAAGCGCCATCAGCGGAAAAAAAAGCCCTAATGAGAACAATTTTGCCCCGTGAATACGGGTGCAGGGCAAATTTTTTACAATTTAGGGTCTTTTTTTTGCCGCTGATGGCGCTTGTAAAATTTTTTTTATGTAGATTTCACATACAAAAGCTCCACAAGCGCCGCCAGTGGAGGAAAAAAGCCCTAAATTGTAATGCACTGTGAATTGGACTGCTGGAAAGCACCACGTTCACCTGCAATGATTTCGAGTTTTACAATAATTAATACTAAAAATGATTCTAACGAATTCCCCAAAGAACAACAGATAAAATTGATATGAATTACAAGTCGTTCAATTGATTTATTTTTAATAAGTAAAAGTATTTATAATTTTCTATTTTTTAATCGAAATAATAACTCGTATGTTATTCGATAGTCGAATAATTCGATACGATACAACGCCACAAGTTTGCAAAAAAAAAAGTATCAAGTGGTGAACATGATACCGTCTTGCCGCCAATTCGTGCTTATTTAGTATCGATATATATATTATACATTTATATATATCTGTAAACTTAATTAACAATCTTATGTTTCCAACAGTTAACATAATATTATTCGTTAAACATAAATTTTTTTCAGTTTTTCCAAGTAAATAAAAACCGGAAAAATGCCAAGTCAAACGTGTTTGGTTTGTGCAACAAACGAAGGGATATTTCTCAATATCTTTACCCACGATAAGAATCTACGGAATAATATTGAAACATGTTTATCTATAAAGGTAATTTAATTATTATTTATAATTCTGAATCACATCAACCACTTTTTATTTTTTTTCCGATTAAATAGTGAGTTAATTCTATAATTTCAACCTTTGTCGTTTAGGTTATGTTGACATTTTTTTATTGGATCACATAATTCATAATTTTTGCATAATTAATGTAATATTTATTTGTAGTTATATAAATCAAAAGTTTTGTCACAACTAATATGCCATAAGTGTGCCTTCGAGTTTGACAAATGTAGTAACTTTGTTGAAAAATACAAAACAACATCTCGTGAACGGCAAAGTACTTCACATCGACAACGCATTCGTCATTGTAGCCTCTGTTTGGAGCCCGGTAAACCTGGTTATATACACAATCTTCATGTTGAAAAATCAAGTAATGCATTGAATAAAATCAAAGATATTTTTCAAGATAATGTAAGTATTATTAAATTACTTGAACCATTATACATAATCCTAAAAATTAATATTTAATCTGTAATTAATTTTTAGACTGCTTTAAAAATCAACACAGCAATTTGTTTGGAATGCCGTTACAATCTTGATGTACTGAGTGATTTGATAAAAATTTATAAAGTAACCTCATCAAGTTTTCAAGATGTCTTCGATAGTCCAAAACATTCACAAGTTCCAGAGGTATTTCAATTCCAATTCATAAATTTGCAAACCCTGAATCATTTAAAAAATACTTGTTCTTTTCTAGATTGAAACAGTTGTTGTGAAACGTAAAACAACTCGTATACAGTTGTCAAAAATACAATCTACTTCAAAAAATAACCTTGATTCTCCAACAGTGACACGAAATGAAAGCAAAGCCAACCATTGTTTATCACTAAGCCCAAAACCTCGAAAAACCACTTCAAAAGATAAATTATTCAACTCGATAAACAGCAGTAATGACACGAAACAATGTAGTGTTTTTTTAGAAGACATATTACCAACTTCAAAAGACATAAGACACAATGATGATTTAAAATTTAAAGTTGAAGCGTATGTATCATTGCTTTCCAATGATTCTGGTTCCGAACAAAACGGTAACCCATCACCTAGAAAAACTCGAAAGTTATCAAAAAGACCACACACTGAATCTGAGAATAAAGATATTCAGAACAAAAAAATAAAAAAAGAAGTTGATACAGAAGAATTACCAAAAAAACGTACACGCACTCTTGTTAAAATACCTGATTATTGTGAATTAATAAAACCAACAATTAAACGTCGTATATCTGAAACGTCAATGTCCGATGCACCCATTGAAAAAAGAGGTAGACCAAGAAAATATTTTAAATCAGATTCACCAGACAATAAAAAAACACCGAAAAGTAAATCCAAATCATCTGTTAAAAAATTAAATGATGGAAATTTTGATAGCGATGAAAATAATGAAGAAATTCCAGTTACACGAATACGAGATAAATCAATTCCATCACCATCAACATCCCGTGCCAAAAAGTCGTTGCGAAAAATATCAGATAATATAAATAATATTGATGATGAATTCAAGAATAATCATGGAAGCGGTATGAAACCTTACACTTGTTCTGTTTGTTTGATTGTTTATGAAAATAAAGTTGAAGGTTTAACACATGAATTGACACATTCTAAAAAGCTTGGTGTTATTTTGGAAAAAGTTTTAATTCCAAAAACAATTGATAAAAAATCCAAAACATATGATGAAGAAATAAATGAAAAAAAAAAACAATATGTTAGTTTAAAAAATTTATCTAAATCGAATTCAATTGCGAATGACCAAAATGAAAGTGAAATGGCAATAGAAAAGTTGGATGAAAAAATTGATTCCGTTGATGAAGAAGCATCGACTTTGCTTGATGACGGCACAATAATTGAAAAATCAACTGAAAAAGATGACAATGATATTTCAAAAAGTTTAGTACAACGAAAAGAACTTACAGTTATCAATCATGTTTCGGTAATTGAAGATAAAGCTCAAAATAATGAGATTCGAAAAAGTGATGTCATTGTTAATGAAATCGTTCAAAATAAAGATTATAGTTTTAATGATAAAGAAGAAATGTCAATCAAAAAAATTACTGAAAATGTAGGTGAAAAAATAATGATTGAAATAGAAGTAACTGACACCAGAAATGTTGAAGCGCAAATGGAAAAAATTCATGAAGAAAACGCTGAAAATAGAAAAGCCGAAAAAAAATTGAATGATGATAATTCTGTAAATTTTGATATATCACGGTTGTCAAAACCATCAGAGTTAATAACAAAACGGGCTGATACCAACTCTGTTGAGTTATCAGTAGAAAAAGCTGATGAAAATTTGTCAATAATAGAAACTGATCAAAAAATCCAAAATAACAATAAACACATATTAACTCTAGAGGATACTTCTCTTGAACAAATCGCTTTTCGTGAGCAAGGTGAAAACGAATCAGTTGAAAATAATCACAATTCCAGCATAAATAACACTGAAAATTCACATACCGAAGTGACTGTCCAAATAAATAATTCTCCAATTTTCAATGACATTGAATTAAAACAAACAATAACGATACCTAAATTTGATGAAGTAAACAGCAATACCGATCATAAAAAGACAATCGAAGATAAATTGCTTGATAAAAAAGTAAAAACTTCAGATGAAAATCATTTGAAAACAAATGTCGAAAAGTGTCAAGAAGATCAAATTGATTCTAACAATGACAAAATGGTAATGATCGCCGATATTCGTGACAATAAACTTATGTTGCCCAAAAAAAGTTCAATATATCAAGATATATCTGATGATGAAAATTCATCTAATGATGTTCAAATAAATACTGATAAATCCAGATTGACTTAATCAAATTAATTAATTAATTTATCAGAATTTTAAAAAAGTTCTCATTTTTAAATATCAATTGTTCATATTTAAATTAATTTGTTTTGTTTAAAACAAAATATGATGTTTTTATTTTTAATCAATTGTAATATATAAGAATGGTGTAGAGATAAGTCTTCTTTTTCCTTTTTTTCTTTTTCATAACAAATTTTAGAGAAGCAAATGTTTCCATAATTCATTACTGTGCATTGTTTGTACAAAATATCAACGTCCCTTAACAGAAAATTGTAATTCAAAAAATACAAAAATAACATGAACATCGATATTTTTATTTTGCACAATTACTCGTTTACGCATTTGTATTTTTCAAAAGTATATATTGAAAAATAAGTTATAAATACATTTATGTGGGTTTTCTTTATTATCTTGATAAATATAGTGTCAAGAATACTAGAAGTTTTTTGTATTTATTATGGAAACCATGTATTGCTTTTCAATTTCTTGACCTCTTGCTATACCAACGAGGAATCTTGTTTTATCCATTTTTTTAATATTACCAAGTTTTCTGAATAAAGTGAATGATATTTCTAGTTCTATTTTGGCCAAATTTGATTTTTGCTAATTTAATATTAAAATCAGGTTTATGAATTATATTAATTATAAATTATATTAAATACTATGTTTAATTTCAAAAATTTTAATTACTTGTTCCAGTAGACACTCTCCAATGAACAAATATGCATCAGCAAGCTTTTCAGGCAATTTATATTGCTCAGCAGTATATCTTAAATATAGCAGTAATTTCATCGCCCGGATATCATCTTCAAGTTTCTTTAGATTGTATATTATTAATTTTTAATTAGCAATACCTGGAGCATCTTTATTTCTTTTAACTTTAGATAGATATTTTGAGAATGAATCAAGAGATCTTTCTGCATCGTCACAAGCAATTTGACATTTTCCTAATTCGTAAAGAGCCTTCAGAATGTATTCTTCATTTTTAGCTGGTAAAAAAAAAAATATTAATGAAATTTTACAAAAAAAAAACAAATATGATGAAAACATTCTAATTTTTTTGTCCATACATTCTAGAGCATGCTTAAATGCACTGACCGACATTTTTAACGCAAATGATAATACATTTTTTCTTCTCGATTCACTAGCCAAATCAACTGATACTTGATAAAGTATATTACTACATTCTTGAAAGAGACTGACTTGCTCAAATCCTAAAACATTTTTTGAATTCCAGTTTTTTGATACCTTACTGGCCTTCCATGCGTCACTTAGATATTTGAACGCTCTTACTGGTTGATAAACTTGATGAAAAAAAAATTTAAAATATAAATTTAACTACCTCCAGCTGTTGGTGATCTTATACATACAATTTTTAAAAATATATTTTCCATATAAAAACTTGATGGTATTAAGTATTTGACCATCATCGTTATCAATTTTTTCAGCAAATTCAAGGGCCTTTTTATAAAACTCATCAGCAATCCAAAGCCAATCTGTTGTTAAATTTTGAAAAAAAAGTGCAACTTTCAAAGTTGCTGATGTTACTCCAACTTGCTCATCTACTCAATATAAAAACAAATATAAAAAATTGATGTATAATTATCAACTATATTATTACTATACTAATAAAGTTTTTTTTGGTTTTTTTTTTTTTATTTTTTTTTTGGTTTTTTTTTTGTGTAAAAATCGAGACGTCATTAGGATTTTATGTGTAAATTTTGACTGTTACTTTTCCGTTTAGCCCTTGTAAGCCAGACTTGTTTTTACACAAGCCTTGCCGCCAGACTACGTCCTTTCGGACAAATACAAAACTTTACCGCTCACCTCATCGGTTGTCTCCGAGGATCATTGCGGAACTATTTGTATTTTTTATTTTTTTTCAAAAAAAAAAGATAAACTTTTTTTTTTTTTTCATATACATCCAGTTTTATATTCCAGACCCACAGAATAATTCTATTCTGTGGCGGGCCAACCACTGGATGTATATGTTTTTTTAATTTTATAATTTTTTTTGGTTTTTTTTTTTATTTTTTTTTTTGGTTTTTTTTTTTTTTTTGTGTAAAAATCGAGACGTCATTATGATTTTATGTGTAAATTTGATGCTATCATGTGAACAAGCGCGGACCATAACGAGAGTAATTCAATTTTTTCAATTTTTTTTGACATTTAATGTTAAATTGTTTTATTTATATATTAATAACATTGAAATTAATAATATTTTAATAATAACAATTGCAAATTATCATTTTTTTCATTTATAATAAAATCTATAGTTTGTTGTTTTATCCTAGAAAAAAAAATTTCTCCGATATTTCTCCGTCATTTTTTTGCTTTTCTCCGTATATTTTTTGTTTCTCTCCGATATTTCTTTGTTATTCTCCGATATTTGTACGTTTATATCTAATTTTCTCCGATATTACTCCGTCATTTTTTTGTTTTCAAAAAAAGAGTGAGATTACATTAACTAAATTTAATTCTATCGATAAGCAATAAAATAAGCCCCTAAATAAAAGAATATATATACAATCAAGCTTTTTTACGGAGGCTAGGAGCCGAAAGGCTCAGTATTGGATTTATCCCAAAAAAAAAAAAAAATGTTCATAACTTTTAAACTAATTGTCGTAAAGACTTTGGATTTGGCTTAAAAGAAGCGGCTTTAAAAATTCTATCGCCCCTAATAAAAAAAACATTATCTTTTCGGCCATTTTTTTTTTCCAAAAAATGAAAAAAAAAAAAATATATAGTCAAGTCCCCCAAGGTGCACCCTAAGTGTTCCGTAGGATTTTTTATTTTTTTTCTTGTTATTTGATTTGTTTTTTCATTTTATTGTAAAATAAATGACTATTTTTTTTGTTTTGTTTTATTTTCTAATGTTGTTTATTTCTGTTGTTTAATAAAAAAAAAATAAACGACCGAAAAATTTCAAAAAAATAACGTAAAGTCTACAGATGAAGCGTCGTCGATTGAAACATTGCCGGAATTGATCGGTCAATATTTAAAATTGGGCCCTGTCGAAAAATGGGAATATTAAATCTAATAAGACCCAAAAATTGAAAATAAATATGATGATTGCTTTTGGGAAAAAAAAAACATAAATTTCATTTAA
Organism: Aphidius gifuensis; assembly: GCF_014905175.1. NCBI lineage: Eukaryota > Metazoa > Arthropoda > Insecta > Hymenoptera > Braconidae > Aphidius > Aphidius gifuensis. The sequence goes on along the minus strand of NC_057791.1, from coordinate 8,623,620 downwards.
CATAAACTAATTCGGTTCGGCGGTTCAAAAAATGTGATTCAAAGATAAATATTCAAATAATTTCGATGTTTTTTTGTCAACAGGTTTCTGGTGGATACATGACATTCAATCAAACTCTACCATCTTTTAGAATATTTGGAGTTAAAGATAAAAAAGCAATGGCTTGGAAATGTGATCTTGAAATATCTGACATCAAGATAAAAATAAATGCATATATTTTGGTAACAAAAAAAAGTAATTTATTAAACTAAAATTTAATATATTACAGGCAAAAGAAGAACCATCAAATCCCCCATGGAAAAAAGTTGAAGTTGATTCTGATCTTGATCAAGATACAATTGTTTTTAAAAAAGATGAACTTGTTGATAGAAAAAAAAATATTGTCACTCGAGATAATTGTGACGAGGGCTATCTGTATGGTCAAGAATTTATTCCAATAACAGGTTAACTCTTATTAAAATAAATAAATAAATATCACAACAAAAACAATATAATAAATTGAAGTTTTTAATTTTTAGAATATGAAGCACATAATTTAAAAATTGAAACGGAAAAATCATTAATACTTTCAAAAATCATTTTGAAAGTTTGATACAAAAAATAGTATTTAGTACTTTTGTAGAGAGGTTTTTCGCCTCTGACTCAATATTCATCCTTAAATCGATGTATTCAGCATGTCTGCTAATTCTTGAAGAATTATGTTATCTAAACAGAGGCTGACTGCTGTTAATTTTTGAAGGTTTCTGAATCTTTGAACATTCTGAAAATAATAAAAGTTTATTTAAATAAATTATTTACATACATATGAACAACTTTATTTATTTAGTTGATATTTAATAACAACTTACTATAAAAATATTTTGTTTTTGAGCAGACCAAGGGTCGACAGAAAATAAATGAATTTCATTAATTCCTTCTGGAAGACTATTAATTATTGCAGAGAGATTAATTATCTTATTCGAGCAGTAGTCCAACAGGTGTCAAAGCTGGCAACTGAGATTTCAAATTAGCTTTAATTTCATTAAATTCATTTTTATTCGTTGCATTAATAAATGTTTTAATTCTTTTTTGTGGTAGTACAAAATTTAATGATTTTTTTTTCAGATCTTTTTCTTTCGTCATCATGTTAAAATGGTATATATAATTTTTTTTTTAAATCCCACCAACGATTGTCTATTATTCTCTCTACTTTTGAAACAAAACATTTACAAAACAATACATTAGAAAAAAAATAAAAACAAACTTGAAAAGAAAAAATAACTTACACATTCGTTTTTTATTTTAACAATTTATTGCAATGAAGATTAATGATACAATTATTTCAACTGTAACATATACTACTAGAAAATTCAGGAAAAAAAGAATAATAATATTATTAATAACGTTTACATTCAAAAATTTATACAGCATGTACAAAATATTATATCGTAAACTCAATTTTTATTAAAAAACCTTTCCGAAGGATTATATTCAAAAAAATACAACATAAAATTTACGATAAATCAACAAACCTGACCAAAAAATATATATCCCAAAAAAATGAATGTTCATATCATTATTAATAATATATTAAATGATATTTATTTATTTATTTATTTATTTTAAAGAAAAAATTATATATAATTTATCCCATATAGATATATCCCATTAAGCCTTAGTAGCAAGTTTTCTTGGTTCAAGTGTAACTCTAAAACCTTCTGCTCTCTTAAGAATAATATCAGCTTGAAGTCTAAAATCAGCTTCTTTAATATCTGATTTAACACGGAAATTTCTCAATATTGTTGATAGTAATATTTTAAGTTTTAGCATTGCATATTTACGTCCTACACATGAACGTGGTCCAGCTGAAAATGGTACAAATGCATAGTAATGACGATTCGCTGTTTTTTCTGGCAAAAAATTATCTGGATTAAAAACATCTGGATTTGGATAAATATACGGTTGACGATGTAATTTAATTGTTCCAATAACAACAGTGCAACCACCAGGTACAATATAATCACCTGATGCTAATTTAAGATCTGTTTTAATTTCACGTGCAATAATTGGTACGGGTGGATACATACGTAATGTTTCCATTAAACAGCGTTCAAGATATTTCATTTCAAGTGTATCTTGAAATGTTACTGGTCTATCTGAATCACCAAATATTTCATCCAACTCTTGGATTACTTTTTCTTGTATATCTGGATGACATCCCATCATTGATAAAAAGAAGCTTGATCCAGCAGCTGTTGTATCATGTCCTTCAAACATAATTGTATCAACTTGTTCTTTGACTTCTTGATCAGTCATAACAACACCATCCTGTCCTGCTTCAATAAGAAGATCTAAGAATGCAAGCCGTTTTTTCTCACCAACATCATTGTCATCAACATCAAGATCATCTTTCAAGCCAGATGATTGACCAAATGATAAACCATCAACACTTGTTACTTTTCCTTCTTTTTCATTGGTCTTTATGAAATTACGCTTACCAGCTTTGTAATCTTCTTTCTTACGTTTAATGACCTTCTTTGTTAAACCGTGAATGATTTCAAGCAATTGAATTTGATCTTTACCATATTTTGTCAAATTAAACAACCAATCGGGTCTTAACCAAACACGAGTATGACGTAAATGAAGAATATCACACATTTTCATAACAGCCATTGCATACTCAAGACCACTACGATCTTGGGTTGTTTTTGAAACACCCATTGCTGTCTCAAGTAGTATTTCAACAGTCGTTTCAGACATGTAATCATGACAATCAAATTCACCAGTTTCTTTGCGTAATCGTTCAACAACTGATCTTGAATTTGCATTGAATAAATCAATGAAACTTTTAAGTACATTTAAATGAAAAGTTGGAGCGATAAGTTTACGATGAGCCCGCCATTTTTGACCTATTGATTAAAAAAAATAGTTTTTTTTCAGAATAATTTAATTTTGATTTTTTTAGAGTTTACTTTTTTCGCTGTATCAACAACATTTTACTTTATATTGTTTTTATATATAATCAAAAAATTGATCTATATAAAAAATTTCAAATTTTAATGTATTACATAAAAGCAGTTTAGTTTACAGAAGAAGTAAATAATAGAGATAGTATGAAGTTATGAATAAACTTTGTAAAATTACCAGTTGAAATGAGCAGACCATTGCCCAACCATGGTTGGAAAAATCTGTACTCTGCTGATTTGTCAATGTAAACATGACTGGAGAGAATTACCTCAACATCACGTGGATCAACGAGAAAGACAACAAGTTTTGGACCAATCCAGAGACGAACAACTTGATCAAATTCGAATGAACGTTGGTAAATCTTACTGAAAATGGCTTTAAAAAAAAATATTATTTATATATAATCTTGATTATTTTAATTTAAATAAACACGAAAAAATATTGTTTACCATCAGAACTTCCAATTAACTCCAACGCATTTCCAACAAGTGGCCATCCAGCAGGACCTGGTAATTTTTCACCAAGTTCAATCAAATGACGTCGTGATAATCTGAAGTAAACGGCCCACAAAATAAGTGCAGGTATTAAAAGTGTTATAAAAACAGAAGATGCTGTCATTCCAGTTGCTGACGCTGCAGCAACTGTGCTAGCAACCATTTCTGGTGTAGCTGTTGACATGATAATTTAAATATACTTTATTCTTTTTCTGTAAATAACAATATTTTTAAAATTAATGTAAATTTTTTTGTTAATCACAATTCACAATTTTAATACACAATTAATTTTTTTTTAGATTCACCCACCTAAAAGTAAAATAAAAAATTAAATTAATTTGAATACAATAGCTGATAAAACTAAACCACCAAACTGACCGTTTCGATCATCACCTGAGGCTTTTATAAGCGTGACAATTCTGTAATCGTGAAATATTATCCCCACCTGAAATACGTAACACACTTGCCTTCCTGTAATTTTTTTATTTTTTTCTACTGCAAGTTTCATTAATTATAAGCTCAATAATAATTCATAGATTCGTTAAACATATATTAGAATAATAAAAATGATCAATTCACGTTTTTTTAAATCATTTTTCATGATTTTCAATTTTATAAATATAGGTATTTCCGGGAGATTAGAATAATTCAACCACGCAATTTTTTAATCAAATAATTTTTTTCGTTTTGTTTGATTAGTTTGGTATATTTTCAATCTTAACTTTTCGATTATTTAGCAACTATTGGTATGAATATTGCTGCCAAATCATAAGCATGTAAATCGTAACGTCATGATCGATTGAATCAAAACCATCAGATATTAAATTAACAAACAATGGACTTTTTACAAAACTTTTATTGACTTTAAAATTAAATATGCGATTCGCATTAAAGCTGATGATAATTCAATTTTTGTTAATACTTGCATCATATTTTATTATATCAGCGAAACTAATATACATATTTTTTTTTGCCGTCAATTTTTATTAGTAGGGTCAGTTTAATAAAATAAATATTAGTAAATAGTATATGACTATAAACACTAAATATAATGATTTTTTTTTATGTATACTCAAAGCAACATTACTTTTTCAGCAAGAAAACTCAACCCTCGGTAACTCTGTGAATTAAGAAAACATCGGCGTGCTGCTTCCAATAGCCCTTTATGCATACATATATTAATAAGTGTCTTGCACTTTATGTACATTTAGTATATACATGTATCCGAGATAGTGGTCTTCGATTTTTGCCGATGTATCGACAAGCCGATTTTAAATCGGAAAGTATCGAGTGTTTTTACTCGATACTCTTTTTGGCCGATGTATCGATACTCGATACTTTTTTTCAAGAATCGGAAAAAAACGGGTGTACTGAGCCAAGAAAAAATATGGAATCACTTGGTTAATTTTTTTTATTAGAGATTTTTTTTTCTATTTTTATTTATTTGCAAACCATGGTTCTATTATATAAGAAAAAAAAAATAGTGTTTCCACCATAGATTGTGAACCATGGGACAAATCGATAAATAATTATATAAATAAATAAAATTCTTTTATTTTTTTAAATAATCCTAATTTTCCAATAAATAAATAGTTGAAAAAGAAGAAAAATATTATTATCAAATAATAATCTATTCAGAAAAAAAAAAAAAAAAAAATACTCGATACTTGAGTATCGAGTATTTTTTTTGGCCGATGCATCAATTTTCCGATTCTTGAAAAAAAAAGTATCGATACTCTGATTCCGATACTTTTTTTAAGACCACTAATCTAGAAACGCAAATGAAAGTGAATCTCGCTCGGCCTCATTTTTTTTTTTTCATTTTATTTTTAAAGCACTCTCTCTTGTCGTTGTTTGACCTTGTGACTCCCTCTACATATGCAACTGTGCTAGTATCAGGCAAACAGATTTAACGAAACGGTTAACATAGATAATCAAGTGTTATTGAAGGAAAGAGGAACAGAAACTCCATACTATCTTTTTTTATTTCATATAGTATGAATTAATCAATTCTTATGTAACTAATAATTAAAAAAAAAAATTAAGAGAATAAATTTTTAAATGATGAACCAAAAAACTTGAAGTATGTATTGATTTTTTTTGTTAATTGAATAAAAAAAAAACTATTTCCGATAGTCGATTGATAAAATAATTCAGTTGTGTTATAAAATAAATGTTTTTGTAGTGATAAGAAAATATTATCGTGGGAAAATTCAATCACAAAACTCAATGATAATGACAATGGCCGGATATCCAGGTCAAACAAACAACTTGATCCTGTTTGACTTAAAACTATTTTATTTTTTGTTTTTTTTCCAACAAAGATGTCACGTATGACATTGGTATTAATTTTTTTTTTTTTTTTACATCGTTTGAATGTATTATTTTCATTAGCCTTTCGTCTCCTTCCTTTAAGGTAATAATAAAATCGCTGATTTTAATGTGTGTCAAAGGTGGATATGGTACCCCTGGCAGAACACACAAGAGCTATTCAATATAGCTATTATAGAATGATTTCGGCGCTTTTATAAGAACGAATCAATACGCCTATCCAGTAACTCACGTGGCGCCACCGGTGGCTGAAAATAATACAAGCGTCTGCAAGCGTCAGGCTCCCGAGGTCTAGAGAGGCTATAAACCCATATACTAAAAAAAAAGTTTTATTAATTGTTTAGCCAAAGATACAAATTTACTTGTCTGGTCTTGATTCTATGAGCCTTTGTACTGGCTGTAATTCGTAATTGACAAGACATTAATATGTCTATTTGCATTGTTTCATCATCAATAATACTATTAAATGCATGATACTGTGTAGATATGTCTTCTGTGTTGATAAACTTATATAATTCATTTATCAATTCTTTTTTTATTTTTTTTTCAAAAGTGCTAACTTTTTTTTTTCGTGTGCATTTTCAATGCAGCTTTGCTTTTACCATTCTTGACAGTGCACTATTTTCTTCAATAAGCTGATCAGCATGTTTTACATTCAAAAATTTAAAACCTTCCAGTGATATCTCATTATCATCATCATCATCTTTTTTTTTCATTGATTTAATGGTAATTCTTTTACTATACATATATTTTTCCAATTGAATTTCTGGTGGCTTATTCCAATATATCATTGGTAAATCAGTTTTTGATCCCCAGGTCACCTTTTTGACTCCTCATATCAAATTAACGTGTGAAGTCAAAAAGTGAACTCAAATTGACTTCAATTTCTACCAGGGTCTGGTGTTTTCTTTATTTACATGAATACAAATTGTTGCTGTATGTTTACAATATCTATTGCCAGCTTTGCAACTACATATTGTATTAATAATCTTGCTATTTTTGTCGACCTTCAATAAAATTATTTTGAAAATTTGATGCAATAATTTTATTAAACATGATAAATATAATACATAGCCATAAAAAAAAAAAAAATTGGCGGATTATACCTAATAATATATATATATATACCCTGGTGGAAATAATTTGGCAGATTATATGTCATAATATGGCATAATCTGACAAAATATGCCATATTCCAACAAAAATTCATTTGCCAGAAAATGGCATATTCTGACATCCAAAAATTATGTAAGAATATGTCAGAATATGAGCCAAGCTTAAATTGGTGTCAATCCCCAGGCCTGGGTTAAGCATGAACCAAGGCAGCGAGGCAATGAACGTTTTGCCAGGCTGGGCTATTGCTTGCCCTGGTGGAAATATTACTCCGGCTTTCTCCGGCATTACTCCGTTTTTGGCCCATTTCCGGAGAAATTACTCCGCCACTGACCGCATGTCGGAGTAATTTCTCCGGCATGAGATTGATGGTGGAGTAATTTCTCCGCCATCAATCTCGTGCAGGAGAAATTACTCCGCCATCAATCTCATGCCGGAGAAATTACTCCGGCATGCGGTCAGTGGCGGAGTAATTTCTCCGGCATGACATTAATGACGGAAAAATTTGTTCGTCATGTCTTATGCGTTTATATTTGTGCATCGACAGAGCTCTTCAACAGCCTTTCAGTTCGTCAAAATTACGTGCATCAAAAATTTTTCTGTTGAGTTTTGGTCTTCTAGTACCACAAATAAAAGATCTGAAAAAGTGTACGTATTACAAAGAGATAAGTCAGTCCGTGAAACTTGTCAAGTGCTCGCAATTGCAGGTATTCTCTTTATTCATTTATAAACTTTTGTTGACATATAATCTTCCTAATCTATAATCCTAGTCTATTAATAAATATATTTGTTTTAAAGATTCTCGTGATGAAATTGAAGAAATAAGCCGATCTAAGCGTTGGTCTGTTCCAAAATTAAGCACATCTGTAATCGACAATGAGTCAGATGACCTGTCACCTAGAAACTCATCAGACAGTGAGGAAGAAAAAAAATCAAGAAAAGTATGCATAAGAAAAGAACTATTTAGTACGTTTAACATATAAATTTGAGATGATTAATCGTGATCCATTAAGGTTTTTGTTAATTTCAGCGACTTAAAAGCTCTAAGGCAGTTGGATTGAAACAAGCACAGCAAGGAATTTGTGAAAAATACAGAAAAATAAATAAATTAGATGAATATACTGATTGTGATGAAAGTCAAAGTCCAATAAACAAAGAAAAAACGTCAGATAATTTTTATTTTTCAACATCTTTTGATTACACAAAAGATCCGTTAAGCAATAGTATTTTATCAGATATTGAAAATATAAATCAAAATCATAAAACATGTAAGAAACAATTACAATTCGGATCGAAAAATCAGACTGAATTTGATGCTTGGGCTACAAGAGAAGTGAGTTCGCCATCAGCAACAGAAACAAAACTTGAATTGGCTGCAGCACGATCTCAAGTCAAGTTCTGGAAAAATAAATACGATAACCTTCTGGAATCGAAAGCTTTTCCTCTTTCGGAAGAAACTGGCCAAATAATTATCAAGTTAATAAAGAAATCAAGTATTCCTGGTAAATTTTATTTTAGTTTTTCTATCTGAAATCCTATGTTTAATAATTAATCATTGATCTGATATTTATTTTTCTTTCAGAAACTAATAATTCAACAGATGTGTCATTAAATGAAGAAACTATTAAAAAGCAATGCAGTGAAGTATTAGGTAAAAAAAAAAAATAAAAAAACTAATTTCATGTGCTATATATTTATAATTAAAATTATTAGTTTCAGAAAATCACATGGCTCGTACTCGAAAAGACAAGCCACTTATTGAAGAAGACGAAGCAGCTATTTTAACTTCGTTATTAAAAAACCAATTTAAAGACGCTGGTGAATGCGTCAAAACAATTATCAAGTCTTTATGGACAGATGATGAGCTAGCTGAGCGAGTTGTTCGTAAAAACGCTAAAATAAACAAAAAAGCTTTGACATTTCCAGACATTTTAGTGGCTGTCCAGAATCCAGATTCTGTATCATTTTTTTCCAGATATTTTAGATTTTTTACATTTTTCATTTTATTCATTTATATTTTAATCTTTCGCTAAACTTTTACAGATACCGATAAAAGATAACAACTAAAAATTACCTACAAATTAATTTAGACCAATCATTATTATGGTTTCCACACTGCAAAAACTGCGCCTTTGGATTATAGGCACTGTTCCATTGGATTCATGGAGCACATTTTATTGAGCGCTGCTCAATGATATTCAAGGAGCACCGATATCGGTCCAGTTGCTCTGTTAATTCAGAGGTACTGTTCAACTGTATTCGTTGAGCAGCCTGAGCCGTCACTCGAATTAAGAAAGAGACACGCATACACATAACATAACCTCTCTATATCAGTAACTATTAAACAATTAACATATATATGAATGCATATATGTTAAATATTCGATAAATTTAATAACTAAAGATATATAGAATATTTATAATAATTTATAAATGAATATTTATGATGTAAATATCATGACATGACAGATATAAAAGTACAAATAGAGAGAGAGAAAAAATATAATGTAGTTGTGTTTGCGCATGCCTCCGAAACGCCGAAATCTGCTCAACAAATATATAGGTACAGGACCAAGAAATCAAAGGACATCAAAGGAACAACTTTAGCGGAGCGGTGCTCCATGAATCCAATGGAACAGTGCCTATAATCCAAAGGCGCAGTTTTTGCAGTGCATGTTTGTGGCGGGATATTAAATGAGCAGAAATTTTTTGTCGAAAACCATATTTTATTATTCATATGGTATCTAAAAATTTCAAAGGATGATTTTGAATTGAAATTGTATAATATATAAAAATTTTGAATTTCTAATCTAGGATAGCTATAATATGTATGATTCTTCTTTATTAACCTTATCTACTTTACCATGTGGACTATAGGGTTCTGACCTATTCGCCATGGCATCTGGTGGCGCATAGTGAACTATTTCCAAATGATTGAAATCACATTGAAAATTTTATATGGTATAGTTTGTTAACCATAGCATACTATAGTAAAATCGTTTGGAATGCGCCATATTGCCTCACAGATAAGCTTTTACACAATAAATGTGTGCGTGACTGGTCAAACCCCGCCCATAGGTCAGATCCCTATATCAAGAAGACTAGAGACGGTAGTGCCTCGCGTCAAGTATGAGAAAAAAAAAAAGTGGGAGAAATACCTATATTCAATATTAAGTAGCAATATTAATATTAAAGTCAAAAAAAAAAATTGATATATTTTTTTTTACATATTAATAAATATCTTTAAAAAATGAATAGGAGAAAATTTTGCACTAATAGGTATATTCCGTGTTTTACACAATAAAAAATTTAATAAAATGCTAGGGTTTTTAATTTTTTCTAAGCCATCCAGATAAATCCAGACTTTTGCTCAGCCCCCTCCAGACCTTTTTCTTAGACTGTCTGGCAACCCTGATTTGGACAATAAGCTTTTAATATTTTACTCATCATTATTTTTTACGTAAATTATCTTTTATTATGAATAATTTATAGGATTTAAGGTATAACTTACCAAAATAAAAACTAACGGGAGGCTTATGAAATTAATAATTTCGATAAATGAAATAATAATGCATCTTTTTGTCAATTCAGCTTTTATGTTATAAGACTTTTTTTTTTTTAAATAATTATTTAAAGTTGACATAATTTAGAGAGGTTAAACATGGGCTCTTATGGAAGGAGGTGTTAGAAAATATCTATGAACTTAACAAAACAATACTTGTATTAACGACACCTTTCCCAAAAACTGATAGATGACAAAAGAAAAAATAAAAATTTTTTTGATATCAGGATGAAATGGGCTTATAAGACTAAATCTCACGTAATTAATAAAAATATAAGCTAAAAACACGATTTTTAGCAATTTTATGAGAACGAGTATTGAGGCTGATTGAGGCTCTGGCAACAGTAGAGTGGGTATAAGCTTATACCCACTCTAGGCAACAGCGCATTGGAGCGCCTTAACAGTACGGTCTAACCCGTTATGAACCGTTATTAAACGGCCGTCTCGAGGTTGGAATTTGCGCAAAAAAAAACCGAAAACAAACCCTTTTTAAACCTAAAAATAACCAAATCAAAACTAACCGCTAGTTGACGGTTGATAAACCTTGTTCAAACCACTAAAATATAATAAAACTGGAAGCCGAACTTTAAACCTCATACTAACCTAATTCCAAGTTACGAGAGTGATTAGGTCATATCGTTAGGGAAACCTCAAAGTAACCGGAATCCAACCAAAGTTATTGAACGGTTAAATAACGGTTACAGCAAACTGGTCTTCAGTTCACAAAACCTCAGAATAACCATTATATAACGCGGTTAGAGACAGTTGTTCTTGCGCACATTGCAACCGTCAGGTCCCTACACTCAACAACAGTTTGATAGCGACTTATTAATGACATAGGCGCTTACTCAATAGCAGATTATTAGCAAGTCAATAGCAAAAAGAATTATTGATTACAAAGGCTCTACATTATACTAAACATATAAAATTGAGATACATAAATTAAGGAAAAAATTAACAATAATTCTATCACATTATTATAGGGTGATTCGATGTCATTTCTCAATAATCATAGCCTAGAATGTTAAATTTTTTTGGGTTATGTCCAAGCTGTCATTCGTTCTTAACTGAGTTTTGGTTATTTATGGAAAGTTATCGCGAGAATAAAATGAGATGAAACATCCAGTCAATAGCTATCCAGGAAAAAGTCGCGTAGATCTACGTATATCAAATTAGATCTAACTGCTTTAGATATAATTAGATCCGCGAAATGGCGCGATCTACTCGTATATAACTAGATCTAATTAGATCTAATTAGATATACTTAGATATACTTAGATATACTTAGATCGAATTAGATATACTGAGATCTAAGTAGATCTACTGAGAATCCAAAAATTTATTGATTAAAAAAAAAAAAAAATTTCAAATTGTTTGAACAATTTTATTTTTTTATTTATATAATTAATGATCTATTGGACCGAAAGATTTAGACCACAAATTTTTACCATCACCTGGACTTAAACACGGTATCTTCTTAAGGGATTACCTCGGCCAAATTTTGGGGTATAGGAGATAGGGGATAAAGCCTATGTTTAATACATTGGTCCGAGAGCCATTGCCAACCTCAAAAAGATGAAGTTTTCATTTTTTTTTTTTTTGATAAAACAATAATTACTTGAAATAATTATTGTATAATAACCTAATATTATTAATCCCTGAAATATATTTTATCAACTTTTTATTTTTTTAAACATTTATTTAATAGTTAAAAAAAATGTGTAAATCGTGAAACACCGCAAAAAAAGAAAACAGTTGGTTGTACTGAGAGTGCGGTTGTGTTAGTGTATGATATATATCAATGTGGGATTTATTACTGGCGATTTTAAACCTACGCGCCACAACATGGCGGATCACAATTCGGTGTTGCCAAGCGTACATTAGAATATAGTAGACGTCATATATACTGCTCGATTAGATGAATTTTTTCATACTTTAATTATTAATTATAAAAAACTAAGCTCCAGACCTCTTTAATTTTTTTTTATACGTTTTGTTTTGTCTCATTTTATAACCCAATAGCTTTTTTTTCACGGTGTAACATTGTCGAATAAAGATATCGGTATTTTAATGGACTTTTTTTTGACAAAAATCATATTCTCCATAAGAGCCCATGTTAAAAGTTGTCAACTTTGAAAATTAATAAAAAAATAACGAGCTCACAAACAATTACCAAAAAATTACATAAAATGTATCAGTATTTTCAAGAATCTACTGTAAAAATTTCAAAGCATTCTAATATTTAGTGACGCTGGCCGAGGTAATCCCTTAATGAAAGTCCAGAGCCTTACCTACTCAACCATAGCAGCAATAATTAAAGACAACGAAAATTTGTTCTACTTACAACAATTAAATAAATGCTATAGATAGAAACATAAAATTTATTATCGGGTAAACTTTTTTTTCGGGTGTAAGTTGACAGAGTTTCGATTTGATTGTTGCAAATCTATTAAATAAATTGGCTATTGTTAAATATTATTAGATTGTTTGTAAACAAAAAGAATCAAGTCTACCATAACGAAATATCAAAAGATTTCCACCTCCGCCATTTTGAAGTTCGTACGGAATGAGTAGCCACGGAACACACGCATTGTCTATAAATTAATGATGGCGCTATCTTTCAGTATAGTTTCTTTTTTTTCCAATTTATTTTTGAGCAGTCAGCAAATAGTTAGTTTGCAACAGTGTAGTACATACAGGGCTGGATTAGTTATTCTTGAGTGCATTCCTTAAAGGGCCAACGCAAGCTGTCCTGTTTTACCGGTAAAGTCTGTATGCTTTTCTATTAAAAAAAAATACCATTATTATTATTTTAATTTTTCCTATATAAAACATATGGGCTTTACCGGTAAAACAGGACAGCTTGTGTTGGCCCCTAATAAAATTTTTTTTTCGCTATGCAATTTTGCCCTGTAATACTGACTAAAAACTAGAAACAGAAACAACAACAAAAGTGATAGAATCCTCTATATAATTCTCCAGACTTGAACTAATTACGATAATATCCTATGTGACAATAACAAACAGTAACAAGCAATTACAACGAGTCAATTTGATATTTATTTTAGATTGATATAAACATTGAACAGTCACTCCACGTCCCTTTCCGGCCGATAAATTCAATTTAACACAGTAAAAGGGAGTATGCATGTTATAAAATATACGATATACGCCTTTATCATACACGAGAACTTTACGAGACTGTACTAGAGTGAAGCCGACAGAAGATCACGAGGTATTTTATGCACATGCATGAATATTGACACCCTCAAAGACAAGTAAAAGGTGCTTCCTCTCAGTAAGTGCTTTCTTTTGGGTGTTTTTTTTTCACTTCAATGCGCATGATCATACACATGCGCATATTATGCAAACATGACGAAATAACGATGGCGTTGAACAAATAATTCTTAAAAAATAAGAATTAAAACACACCATCTTGAAGATCCGAAAAATGAGAGTTTCTGAACGGACCCCAATACCTTTTTTTAATTTATTTTTGAGTATATTTTGATTCTGTGGTTTTTAATATTAAATAGCATTTTAGTAATGAAAATTTTTGTTCAATAATGAAGTTATAATATTTTAATAATTTTAGGCATATGAGATTTTTTTAAAAATAAATTTTGACAAAAAAAAAAAAAGAGAGAAACGCCTATGAAATTTACAATTCTCACACAAATCCGACAGACGTACAACAGTATATTTTTATTTTGTGTTTAAGGAAGTTATGCAGCTGACACTCTGAAAATAAGTATACCGTCTTAGAAAATAATTATACCGTCGTATTCAGAATGAAAAGATCTAACTGTGTACAAAATTTCAGAACATTTTCATTATACAGACTGTCCCACTTGAATCTATCAATGGATTTTTATCGAAAAATATGGCTTAAATTGAAAAATGTTTCAAGTGAAAGTTGCAGGGTTTAGAAGGGGGCATAGACAAATCGAAAAAAAAATTCAAAATGGCGAAGTTTCCGGTATGAACATAGTTTTTTCAAACGAATACTATAATTTTTTTTTTCGTGCCAAAACGTTTTTTACGTCAAAACTAACACTTTTTATTTAAAAAATTTTTCAATAAAATCACTTTTATCGGCCCGATTTTATCTGTTGATGGATTCTCTTCAAAAATTTTGGCTTCAATTCAAAAATGATATTTAAAAAAGTTGTAGCGTTTAGAAAAACAAACACGAAGAAAAAAGAAAATTTTTGAAAAAAATTCAAAATGGCGGAGTTAGAAGCATGAACAAAGTTTTGAAAAAAAAAATTGATTTTTTCGAAAAATTTAATTTAGAAAAAGTGTTAGTCTTGATGTGAACAATTTTTCAGTAAAAAAAAATTTCACCTAACCTCGAAAAAAAAAATGTTCATACCGGAAACTCTGCCATTTTGAACTTTGAAAGTTTTTTTTTTCGGTATTTGTCTTTCTGAGCGCAACAACTTTTCTAAACATCATTTTTGAATTAATGCCATATTTTTTTAGGAAAATCCATCAACAGATAAAATCGGGCCGAAAAAAAAGTGATTTTATCGAAAAATTTTTCAAGTAAAAAGTGTTAGTTTTGATGAAAAAAACGATTTGGCACAAAACAAAAAATATAGTATCCATTTAAAAAAACTATGTTCATACCAGAAACTCTGCCGTTTCGAATTTTTTAAATTTTTTCTCAATTTTTTATGTCCCCCTCCAAACCCTACACTTTTTACTTGAAACATTTTTTAATTCGAGCCATATTTTTCGAGAAAAATCCATTGATAGATTAAAATGGGACAGTCTGTATAATGAGAATGTTCTGAAACTTTGTACACAGTTAAATCTTTTCATTCTAAATACGACGGTATAATTATTTTCTTATGTTGATCGGTTGAATTTTTTAGAATTAATTATTAAAAACATTATTTAACATTGGCTCTTATAGAGTTTTCAATCATTTTTTTTCGGACAGAAAAAATGATGAAAAAGTCTTGAAAAAAATCACACATATACTAGAAACCGAGTTTCATTACTTTCGCGAAAAATTTTCATATGTTAATCGGTCAATTAATGAGTAATTAATTATAAACTTTACAAAAATTAGATTTGGCAACGTATGGAATGTTCAAACATACACACACACACTCGCAGTCCCATATATTGTATACAGAGCGCAGGCACTTTGCACTTTATTTTTTTACAGTGTAGCCTGATCTCAGTTTTGTCTGTGACGTCAGAAGCACCCTGCAACACCCGCAATGAATTTGTGCATAACCTCCTTAAGGGGAAGCAATACCATTGAGAAAAGCGTTTCACGAGAATTGCCGAAACTTTTTAAATATTAAACTTAGACGCATGAAATTTTGAAAGTCAATATAAAATTGCATGGCCGATGGGCTGATTGTCTCAAAAATTTTTAATAACAAAAAAAAATTATTAATAAATTACAGTTTTCTATAAAAACGCAATCGATCGATTTTCATTCAAAAATGCATTCTCAGTCTCCAAAATTTGAAGAACTCAGAATAATATAGCTGATGGGATGATTATCTTGGAAATTGTAAATCATAGAAAATAATTTTATTGTTTTTTTTTAATAATTATGACCATTTAATCATTAATCACCACGTCTTTCTTCAAAATTTGTAAAAACTAGATGACACTAAGAACGCTTTTGCAATTTGGGGGATGAAATTTAGGTTGGGGGCCCATGATGTGAGTTGTGAGTGCTGGTAGAGATTATAATTATAAAATAGTGCCAGAACCGTATTATGAAAAACAGATATGTTATGAATTTTGCATGGTTTTTTATATTTAGCATGAACGTCAAATCTTAAAGAAAAGATTATAAATAATGCCCTGGTGAAAATAAGTTTGACAAAATTTGCCAAAATTAGTCAAAATTTGCCAAAATTAGTTAAAGTTTGCCAAAATCTTAAACTTTTGGCAAACATTGGCAAATTTTGACAAAATTCAACTAATTTTGGCAAATTTTGTCAAATTTTTTTTGTCAAATTTTGTTAATATTAATAAATTTTTTCTTTTGGAAACATAAATTTTGGAAACATTTGACAAAGTTTGTCAATCTTAATAAATTTTTTCTTTTGATAAATTTTGAAAACATTTGACAAAATTTGTCTAATTTTGTGTAATTTTGACAAATATTGTCAAATTTTTTTTGTCAAATTTTGTCAATGTTATTTTCACCAGGGTGTAAAACTCCAGTGACCAGTTATTTCATGATTGATTGAATATATAATCAAAGTGCATGGTATTGAATTATTATTATAAATTATGATAATGACACATAATAAGTCTCAATATTTTTCAAGTTTCAGCAGTCCAATTCACAGGGCAAATTTTTTACAATTTAGGGCTTTTTTTGCCGGTGATGGCGCTTGTAAAATTTTTTTTATATAGATTTCACATACAAAAGCTTTACAAGCGCCGCCAGTGGAGGAAAAAAGCCCTAAATTGTAATGCCCTGTGAATTGGACTGCAGACGTCACTAGAATTCATTATTGAATGCGCGTAGCGTGTAACCCCCTAGCGGAACACTCAATAACAGCTTAATAACGACTTGTTAATGAAATGGGCGCTTACTCAATAGCAGATTAATAGCAAGTCAATAGCAAAAAGAATTATGGATTACAAAGGCTCTGCATTTTACTAAACATATTAAATTGATCTACATAAATTAAGGAAAAAATTAACAATGTTTCTATCACATTATTATAGCGTGATTCGATGTCATTTTTCAATAATCATAGCGAAGAATGATGTTAAATTTTTTTAGGTTATGTCCGAGCTGTCATTTGTTGTTGTCTGAGTTTTGGTAATTTATGGAAACTTACCGCGAAAATAAAATGACATGAAACATCCACTCAACAGCTAATCAATAGCTAGTTAATAGCAAAAAAAAAAAAGTCAAAAACACGTTATTTATCATTGTTATTGTGTATTGTTGTTGTTCAATTGTTTATTATATTGTTTTTCTAAAAGTTTTTGACAACAATACATCAAATTAAAAAAAAAAAAAATTTTTTTTTCGTATAAATTCGTCTAACATCTAGTCAATAGCAAGTCAACAGCAGATCAATAGCAAATTCGTAAAAATTTTTACAATCAATTTTTGCAATCAGTTGTTTTTCCCAGAGATCCAGACCGTCATCGAAAAAGATCTACTGATTTTTTCGGTATATATACAATGATTTAATTAGGTAAGAAATAATATTTTCAATTTTTTGTCAATGTTATTTTTTCTTTTCATTTTCAAATCACTCTGATGAACAATGAGATTAAGCGATAACGAGTTTTTTCCAAAACCGTATAATGATGACAACTACTTTCAACTTTAATATAATGTTTGATAAGAGTTTTGATTTTTTTCAACAATATTTTATCTATATCGTAACCAAGATTTTTTTATAAATACAAAAAAATTCTTGTTATTTAGTTATTACAATAATTTTAAGTAAATTTAAATAAAGTAAAGTTAAAAATAGGAAATGTTAGAGTTTGAAAATTTCGTAACAAACATTATATACTTTCTCGGCAAAAAGGTCTTTATTGAACATGCTTTTTATTTAAAAGAAAAGTCTTTTTTTCAAATAATTGGAAAAAAAATAAATTTTTTCAGTTTTCATTCAAGTATATTGTATTATTTGCACATCAAGTTTATTTCAATTATCTTACGACTATATCACGTAAAAATGTAATCTTTACCTGATAACTTTTTTCATTTGAAAATTATTTTTTTTTCCTAAATTGCAAATATTGAATTATGAGATTGAATTATATGGGTGGTTCTTATAGAGGGAAAAATTTTTATGTGTAATTTTTATTATTTTAATAACAATCCCAAATATTGCATTTAATAATAATTCGACAAAAAAAAATTTAAAATGTAATTATTTCTTATGAATATTTTGTAAATTCTTTCGAAGTCTTATTTTATTTTTTGTCTATCGGTAGATTAAAGTGAAAGAAAGTATTTACAAAAATAAACAAAGAAAATAGTAACCGTTGTGTTGCATCTATGAGAGTCTTAATTGTCAAATTTGTGAGAAAAATCTTTTGTATAAAATAAAAAAAAAAAGGAAAAATTAGATATCACCAACAGACAGTATACCCAATATTTTTCATTTTTTATTTACAGGCACAAGACACTTGCAAATAGCAATAAAAATGAAATAAATTAAAGTTTAGAGTTTCACTAACAAACAATTTATTTTAAAATCATAAACATGAAATAATTTTTTTTTTAAGTTGATTATTATTTATGAAAAAGTCTGAACCATATTATTTACTCATATTAATTTATATGACTATAAATTAAAATATAAAATAAAAAAATATATTTAATAAATATATAAACATATAAATATAAATATATAAATATATTTTGAAATCATTAAGTGAAATAAAATGAAAACTATAATAATTTAATAATATTAAACTTGGAAAAATAAAATTTCATTTATATTTATATTTAAAAAAAATAAGTCATCAATCAAACTGTGAACGTTTTTTTTTTTTTTAATTTTTATTGCTTTTTACGGCTGTTTTACGGCCGTACATAAGGAAAAAAAATTCTACGAAAATGGCAGTTGGTAATGTCTACTTTTTTTTTTGATTTTCTTATTTTTTTTTTTTTTTTTTCATACAAAAGATTATTTCTCAAAATTCCGATAGTCTAGAGCCTTCTGTATTTGCCTAAATTTTTATCTACGCCGCAAAAAAAGTTTTCAGGGACTTGTAGCTGTATAGTATAAACGTTACTAATTTCTTCGTTTCTTTTTTTTTTCAAAAAAATAAAAATTTACAATTGAAAAAAAAAAAAATTTCAAGTAAATAATTTGATAATACAAGGACAAAAGTGGACTTGCAGGGTTTCATGTATTCATGAAACCATCCATTAAAATCTATGTATTTATGCTGCACTTAAATTTAGTTATTATTTTAAAAACACAAAAAAAAAAAAATATCAGTTTACGCCAGGGGTGGCCATCGACCTTCAAAAATGATGAAAACATGTTTTGAGTCACTATAGTGATATACTATAGTGTATACTAAAAAAAAAATAAATTAAATAGTCTTAGCAGGGATGAACTAATCGTGTGCTTAAATATCTGTTCGTTTATTTAATATTCATCAATTAATCATTTAATAAAAGTTTTATTGTTTTTTTATTTTTAAATAATTTAGATGAGAAAAGGACACACAATTTTGGTATAATAGTAACTTATTGTGAACTTATACAAGTTTGATTAAAAAAATAAAAATTACAACGCTGTTGCATCGAATATATAACGGGTTTTAAAATATGGAAATAATTAAATTAATTAAGTACATATTTAAAATTAAAAAAAAAAAATTTACAACCATGAGTCATGGTCCATGACACCAATATAAAAATTAAAACCATGATAAAAATATAATTTTAGATGATAGAATAATTGAAACTAATTCCCCAATCAATTATTTTTCTATTATAAAAAGAGCGTTTGACCACTTTTTATTCGTGATGTGATTGGTCCAAATTTTTCAGCATTTGTTTATAACTAATATTTTATTATTATCTCTCTCATATTAACACATTGCTACGTGTTGTTCTATGGTTGCTATATTTGTTTAATTTTGGCAATTAATTTATTTGAGTCGTGTCATTCCTCGATCAGAAGCCATATTACAGCTTTTTATTAAGTTCTATATATTCATATTAAATAAATTTTATATTGATTAATACAAAGTATAATATATGTATTAATAAATTTATATTCAAATAAAAAAAAATTTAGTTACTACGTTATGGTTACTACGTTCATCAAAAACGTCATCATATTTATTAATATTACTTAATTAAAATAATATATAGATATAAATATTTATATAAATAAGTAACCATAAATAGAAAAAGTTAGTGTGTGGTTGCTACGTGTGATTGCTAATTATATTTTTTCATCAAATATAATAATACAATTGACTTTATAAAAAGCTGTAATCTTCTAAGCTATATATCTCTCATTAATTA
Organism: Aphidius gifuensis; assembly: GCF_014905175.1. Taxonomy (NCBI): domain Eukaryota; kingdom Metazoa; phylum Arthropoda; class Insecta; order Hymenoptera; family Braconidae; genus Aphidius; species Aphidius gifuensis. The sequence goes on along the minus strand of NC_057791.1, from coordinate 8,603,165 downwards.
AAAATTAAAAATAAATATATATATATATTTTTTTTTTTTTATTATTTGGTGTTGTGTAGGTATACCGTTTTATTATTTTTATCATAACGGCTTGAATGGCTGTACAACTGTCAAGTGCCAAATAAATAATATTTTCACTATATGTAATTATTTTGAAGTAGATTTATTGTTAATTAATAATTTTTTTTTTTAATTAAACTTACAAAATTATTGGATTTTTTTTGGTTAGTAATTGTTGAATTCAAATATATAAAATTAAATAACTTAAAAATATTAGATAATGTTTTGTAATTTCGATAAAAATATGTAATCTATTAGCAAATTAGTTAAAATTTTTTTATGTGTTATAGAAATTCAAGGGTATTCAATGTCCGTCGATTCTTCTTTTCATATCATTGATCAATTTTTTTTATTCACAAAAACAATTATTGAAATTCCTTGTAAATTTTTTTTTCTTTTCCACAGCAACAATACCTAGTTAAAAATACCTGATCGCATATACATAAATTTCATTTCTCTATAATTATCGCTGAGAAAAAAGATGATGTTTTTTTTATTTAATTCTTTTTTAACTTTAATGCACTTGTATCCTTGTGTTTTTTTTCTTAATTTTTAAACTCAATCAATAAAAGGAAGCTGGGAAAATGTATACATAAAGAAAACGAGACATTTATACGAATAGAATTTTCATGTAAACACGGAAAAAGTTAAAACATACATTTATACATTTAAATATTGCTTACTTTTTTAAAATATAAAAATAATTCATTAATATTTATAATCTCAACTTCATGTTCTATAGAAAACTATATGATTAATTATATTTCAAATAATATAACAATACCCAAATGTGTCTCAAACATTTGTCTCATTAATTGTATCATATATATTTCGCCATAATATCATTTAGATATATATATCTTATAATCTTATATCTTGTTGCTATACAATGATATAAATTTATTTTAATTTAATTTTTTAATTAAAGTTTTAAAGTTCATCAAAGAAATATTAGACTTAAACTACCGTCAATATATAATAACTTTTTAATTTATTTGTATTTTACAGTAATATAAAAATTCTAACTTTTAATTCGAAAAGTATTAAATGTTGTTTATAATCAGCGTTAATTGTAGTTCATTATACATTTATTAAACACAAACATAATTTAAAAAAAGCAAATCAATATGTGTTATGCAAGCAAACACTTTTTAGATTTTTTTTAATTTTATTATAATTTTTTTTACCTGCGAATTGTTCTTGTGGCCTGCTGTCAACTCCGTCATTATAAGTTTTTAAATTTATTTCTTTTTTTAAAGTTTCTTGTAATGAATAATTTTCATCTTTAATTTAAAGGAAGACGTTGTAACACTGAAAGGGGAAAGATCTGGCTCCTGGGTATACTATTATCATGGACACCTTTATTTTTGTCATCAAAAAAAAGCGAAGGAGCGAAAACCCACTGCTGAATATGAGCCTGGTCCTAATGGTACCTATCGTTGCCAATTTTATACTTCTTGTAGGTGCAAAACTACTTTAACTAAAAATAAAAAAGGAATTGTCGTAAAAACTAACAATTTAAACAATAAATTACATTTACATAAGCCCTCAATTTATTACATTCAAAAATATGAGCTATACAAGAGATTGCCCAGTTTAAAAAATCTCATAGAAACCACGAAAAAGCGTCAAATACACATGAAATGCTCATAGAATAATAATAATATCTATGAGCATTTGATGTGTATTTGACCCTTTTTCGTGGTTTCTATGAGATTTTTTTAACTGGGTGCGTAAGGAAGCGCTTGAAAGAGATGACTGCTCTCAAAAAGTTGTAGCTCTTGTCAAAGGAATGCCTGAGTAAGTTTTTTTTATTGATCTTCGTTTAACTGTAATATTTTTGTTGTTATATTTTGAAAAAAGTGTGCGATTTATTTGCGTATATTATTATTTTAGATTTAGAAATGTTTCCATAATGAGCTCTACGCTTAATTCTGTACACTGAGAGAAATTTTAACTAAAAATTAAAATCATGGTTGAATAGAAATTACTATAGTACTTTGTAATTTTTGTTTTAATTCTGGGACTGGCCGCGAGAGTTGGAATTCTACAATAAAATTATGTAAAATCAAGAAGACTAGAAATACAGGAGGACGAACTTGCCTCAAAAAACCGTATCGCTATACGGTCGCCGCATAATTGAGGGGCGCTAGTAGTAACACGGTAACGTGCGCGACTTGTGTCGCTTTTTTTTTACAATGCGCACAATACAAACATACTCTGACAAACTACGGAAGCCCTGGAGTGCCATCGTGTGTGCTGTGTTACCAACCGTCGTGTGTTAATAACACAGCAGCATTTTATTGATTTTCGTGTGCTGTGTAAATGACACACAGCATTTTTGTTCATTTTTGTGTGCTGTGTAACTGACACAGCACACACGTTTTTTTATGGGTATATAAACGCAGCCAAACATAGGGTTCCATTTACAACAGATGTAAACAAGTATTTATTTGGATTTTAGAGCTGTTTGGCATTGTTTCATGTTTGGAGTATCGATAATGGATGTTTGTTGTTTTTAAATTTTAAATAACAAACGATGCTTTAATCAGCCAGGATCATTATATGATTTAATAACTATAAATTCAATTTTTTCAGCTTAACATGCCCTCGACCATTATTTTTATACAGGTATATTTTTTTTTATCGTAAAATTATTAAATAAAAAATTGCAATATTTTGGAATATATAGTTTTAAAAATAACTATTATAAAAAAAATTACAATATCAAATTAAACCATTCAGTAGAAAAATATTATATAATAATAGTAAAAATTTTCTTTATTATCATTGTACTAAATAAACAAGTGCAATATAATTCAAAGCATTATAAAGTATCACGAGTATCATTCGGTACATTTCTAAGCTCTGACTTGAGATGTTTGTAAAACCAAGATTGAGTACCATCATCATGTAATTTTCATTGTCATTTAAAATATATTAGTCATAAGAAGTTAGAGCAGTATAGTTTTAGATTTGATTGTTGGACCTGTATATAAAAAAGCATTGGCGTTAGACAAAAGTGCATTAACCGGTGCAATATCGATATTTCTTTTTTTATTTAAAGGTATTCCAAATGTTTTCTCACCATCTGTCACTTGAGCAACCAATTTTTGATCTTGATTCGCCATGACAATTGAAAAAATAAAAAAATACTGATAATCTAAAATCGAAATCATTTAGATTATTTCTCTATGACAAAATAAATAAATATATTGTAGTAAATCGTAAATATAAACTATTTACTCACAACATAATATTAACAACAATGGATGATGGTTATTTGCAGCAAGTTGAATGAACAAAACCAATTACTAATTATTAAGTAGCAAATAATAGGTAATTTTAATTAAGTAAAAATATTATTCAAATATTGTTTTAATTAATAATATGACAACATAAAATTCAAGCTTGTCAGCTAATGAAAAGTACTTGTTTACATCTTCTGCACCCGTATTCAGAGGATGTTCTCATTAGGGCGTTTTTTTTCCGATGGTGGCGCTTGTGAAGCTTTTCTATGTAAAATCTATATAAAAAGTTCACAAGCGCCGTCATCGGAAAAAAAAAGCCCTAATGAGAACATCCTCTGAATACGGGTGCTGTATATATAAATACTGATAAATACAGCCCCATGTTTGGCTGCGCTTATATGCCCTAAAAAAACGTAAAAATCGCAATATTTTTAAAAATCAACAAAAATGCTGTGTGTCATTTACACAGCACACCACAGCACACGAAAATCAATAAAATGCTGCTGTGTTATTAACACACAACGGTTGGTAACACAGCACACGCGATGGCACTCCAGGGCTTCCGTAGACAAACACTAATAGAGCATTATACACATGATGTTTGTTAGAGTATGTTTGTATTGTGCGCATTGTAAAAAAAAAGCGATACAAGTCGCGCACGTTACCGTGGTACTACTAGCGCCCCTCAATTTTGCGGCGACCATATAGCGATACGGTTTTTATATACAGGCGAGATAGGGAGTAAGTCCTCCTGTATTTCTAGTCTTCTTGTGTAAAATGTGTAAAATGTCAAAAAATTGCTAGGTTACTTCAAGCCTCTATACATCGTTATCCATTGCAGATAGACATGGGGTTGAGTGAAGTTTATTATTGAAAATTCAATTCTAAACAATTTATGAAGAATTACTTTTTTTGATTAATCTCTTAGATTATGAGTTATGAGTTAATTAAATAAAGAACATACATGTTTAGTGAAAACAATAAAAATTATTATATGTTTGAATGAAAAATACTGCACAATTTAATAAATATTCTTATATATATAATAAAAATTATCATGTACACATATAAAAGTTAGCATAGACTTAAATATTTTTTACTATATAGCTTTGTAAAAATTCTGTTTGTGGGGCGAAATAACACAAAGATGGCCGACCGATTGAACAAATGATTGAACTGTCATGTAATTTCAAGCATTTCTACAGTCTTATCTGTTGAAGCTAGGTATGGGGTTAAGCGAGGTTTATTATTAGTTATTTATTTCTAAACAATTTATCAAGAATAACTTTTTTCTATTTAACAATTAGTTTTCGAGTTTTGAGCGTGTAAACAGAAAAGAAAAAATGTTGCCGGGAATTGATTGATATTCTCCGTGAATCTAGCACAAACTGACGAACTTAACACAAAAAATGTCCAACTTTTAAATAAAATTTATAATAAAATTTAGTAAATTCTAAAACCGGTAGTGGGTAAATTCTCAGTCTGCTAGAATTTACTTGTGAGTGTCGTGAATTTAGTCATTTTTTTAAACAGAAATTACAATAAAATTATGTGTAAATTTTATGGCTTAGTATTGTATATAGTCAATGGCCAGATTTTTTACATAATTTTATTGTAAAAATTATCTATCAATATACGAATAATTCTTATAAATGACGGGGGAACGCAGTTTTTACTATTTATTTTGTAATTTTTTCTTTTACATTTGTAATTCTTAGTTAATATTTCTCTCAGTGTAGTTGATACAGAATAGTATATTTCGTTACAAGTGCCCACTCAGAGAGTGTGCTCTCAACGAATTTGGAGGGGCAAGCACGAGCCTTGGCGAGTGTTTCCCCTCCAAATGAGTTGTGAGCGGGCTCTCTGATTGGGCACATGTAACGAACCATATTTTATGTTACTAGGGACAGTGGTAATAATGTGTGAATTTCTAAAAAGCGCACTACCCCTCTTGCGCTTTGGAAATTCACACATTGTTCCCACTGCCCTTGTAACATAAAGAAAAAAATTAGATCGTGAATTGCAGTTCGACAATTGGGATAACTTTGAAATATCTTTAAGGAACTGTAGATTTACAAAAAATATTTTACTTGGTAAAGATGAAGTAGAAAATGAAAACAACAAGGCCTTTTTTTTTGGTACCGTAGATGGTCACAATCACTTGCAAGCTGCAAAAAATTTGCATTTTCAATTTCTACAAAATATTGGATCCGAGTTACATTTAAATATGTGCATTGTTTATGCAGTCAATGATGTAAATGTTATTCCTGCAATATTTGTTTTATTTAAAAGAAAGTCATATGAAATTTTTAAAAGAATCATGTATTATTTATTAAATTATTCACCTTGTCTATCAGCGATTGAAACAATAACAACCGAACTGGACGAGAATATTATAAAAGCAATAAGACGTTGTTTTCAGAATGCAAAAATTCGGAGCACTCTTTTTTATTTTCAAAAAGTAAGTTCTCCACGATATAATTTTTTTTTAATTATTCTAAGCTCATTGCATATTATTTGATTTTTTTAATTTACTTCAGGAAACAACAAGTAACTGGAAAAATTTAGGACTTCAATTTGATGAAGAGCATGTCCATGAAAATAAAATTCTGAAATATTGTTGGGCAGCACCATTAGCTGCTGAACACGATAACAAAGCAAATACTTTTAAAAATGTCATCGAAATTTTATTGAGCCAAGCACAAGAATCCTTAGACTTGAATACAACAAAATTTGTAAATGATCTCGAATGCAAATGGTCCTCAAGGTTAAAATACGTGCTACCTTATTCAACTTACGAAATTCAGAATGACATTGAGGCTATTGAACGACAACTGGAATTGGATTTTTGTGATCAAACAGTAAAAACATTAAAGATTTTAGGTAATTAATATAAAAATAATGACTTAAAATTTTTGTATAAAATAATTTCTATAGTAATAATAAATTTTTTTTTTCAGAAAAAATGATGAAAACAATCACAGGGTTTAAAATAAACAACAGTATATATAAATTATTTAAAGCTAAAGACAAAAGAAATATCACTGATGCTGGGAAAAAACTGCGAGATGAAAGGTAATTTATTAAGAATACTATTATTTTTTCTAATAAATTTAAATTTATTTAAGAAACTAATTATAATTTGCTATTTTATTGTAAAAAATATATTAGAAATCATATATTTATAATTATCCCTGGGAGAAATAATCTCTCCTGATTTTCTCCGGATTTCTCCGGATTTTCTACGTAATTGAGACTTCCGGAGATATGCACGGAGTAATCTCCAGACTATTTCTATAATATCTCCGGATTTTTTCCGGAATTTTGACTTTAAAAAACAAACACAAAAAAATGGAAAAATTAATAAGAAAAAGTAGAAATAAGAGTTTACATACGAAAAATAAAAAAGAAATTTTTTCTGAAAAAATCCAGAGAAAATCCGGAGAGATTATTTCTACCAGGGAATAGGGATGGTCAAATGAAAAACAATAACTTCCAAATAAATATATTTAATTTAATTTTTATTCGTAGGTGGTCTTTGGAGCAGTTTTTAGCCAATTGCTTGACAGGAGACTCCATCACCAGTCTTTATTATAAAATGGACATCGAGCCATCCATGTACAATGTCACTGCCGATATTAGGGATCTCGAAGACCCAAAGAATTCAAGTCCAGACATTCGGATGTCGGATCGTTACATGGATCTAAGCACCTGTAGTAATCCATCTCAAGGTCGAGAACATAAACGACAACGAAAAGAAAAACTGGATGATATCATTGATAACGTAGCAGCTGGAACATCAGACACAGATTCTACATTTTTCAAAAACATTTCACAAGCATCATCATCATCATCATCATCATTTATAACAACACCAACACTATCAACTACAACAACACCAAAAACAGCAGCATCAAATTTTATTAATCACATTGAACATAAAGTAACTGCAGTCGAGTCTTCTTTAGATGAGTCTGCTGCTGATGATTTTGATGATACAATCTTTGAAAATAGTTTACCAGAATTTCCTACATCAAGATGTACATTAAAATCACCAACTACACTACCATCACCACCACAACAAACTATAACAGCAACAACAACAACAACACTACTACCATCACCAATAATAACACCAGCAACAACAACAACAGCCAAAAAAATAGTACGAACAACTGGTTTCCCAATAAAATCTTTAAAAGTTAAATTTATCAAAACTAATGACCAGCAATGTAAAGTAAATAATAATGATTTATTAGTGCCACAAGTATCTTCATTATCATCAACAACAACAGTGCCTGCAACATCAAAGTTGCCATTAACACTTAATTTCAATAAAATTAATTCCTATAAAATAATACCCAACTTATCTAATAATTTAACAAACAAACATTTATTATTAACTCTTCCTAAAACTAATATTAAACAAACACAACCATCATCATCTGTTGCTCATAAATATATCAAAGAGAAAATTGAAACACCTATAAACAAAAGACAAAGAAAACAAATTATCGTTTGCAGAAAAGAAGCTGGGATAAAATGTTAGGTTTTGATAATTAATAACGTATGAATAATTTCATTTCATGTAAGCCTCTATGTATTTATGTTTGATATTAATTTTTTTTTCATCATATTTTTTCACTCAATATTATATTAATAATGTTTAAATTAAATAATAATTTTGATATTGTCTGCGTGTTATTTTTATTACATGTTGAAAAAAAAAAAAATTTATAGTTATATTGATTTTTTTTTATCATTTTGTATTTTGTTTGTTATTAATTTTTTTTTCATCATATTTTTTCACTCAATATTATATTAATAAAGCTCATATTTTATAATAAATCTTGATATTATTGTTTGCATTATTTTTATTTAATATGAAAAAAAAAAAAAATTATATCAAAATGTTATGGCACAGCTTGACATGTACTTGTTTCTTGGGGTTGTTTTAAATATATCGATTCGATATAATTCATATAATTTTTTTTTTAATTCATGCATTATTTGTTTCGCAAGTATGTTCATCATTATCATCTTCCGTTATTGAAAAAAAAAATATATAATAAAATGTAATGAGTAATAAAAATATGATATTAGAAAAAAAAAAAAAAAAATTAAAATAATATTGATTCTTTGTTTATCATTTTGTATTTTTTTTTATTAATAATTATTTTTTTACATCATATTTTTACTCTTAATATTAATAATGAAATTTGAATTAAATAATTTCTCTGGATATTGTTTGTGCTATTTTTATTTCATGAAAAAAAAAAATTACGATTATATTGATATTAAATCATCAAATTTCATCATTAATTTTTTGTGCATACAGTTTGAGAAAATTTTAAGGTGCATAACATGTGTTAGTTTATTTTTTCAAGAAGCTCACGATTTGATAATAATAATTCTAATAATAATTTAATAATATCAAATAATATTATTAAAAAATAAAGAAAATGGATACGTAATAGACATCTATGTAATATTATATTAACTAAATACATACCTTCTTTACCGACCTAATACATGAAATGTAAGCAATCGGTCATTATCGGAATACACTGAGGGCCGGTTTTTTCGTCCAACATTACAGTTAACTAAGGTTTAAACTCTAGTTAACTAACTAAGGATTTGGTTACCGACTGCGTTTTTTACATGCTTTAGTATTGAAAATATCAATCGATAAGTAGTTAATCCTTAGTTAGTTAAAGTTAGCTAATGCTCAGTTAACTGTAATGTTGGACGAAAAAACCGGCCCTGGGTAAAGTTTTTTTAAATACAGTTTAAATGAGCATAATTTTTTATGTGTACAGTTTAGGTGGGTACAATTTTTTCGGTGTAGAGTTCACTAGAAGAGAATTCCAAAGTGTATGGTATATTATGTGTAGAATTTTTTTCGTCCAAAAAAGAACACCCCTGCTGCTGGTGTGAGCCAAATAAAACCAAGCTCAAGGTTATGTAAAGTAAGTCTATTTCTTCACATAATTTTTTTTTTCTAATCAAAATAATAAGTTTACAAGTTAAAATATGAATATTTACAGAAATATTTATGAAAATAGATTTTGATGAATCTCAATAATGATAAAGAAGATGTATGATACACCGGTATCATACCTGCCGCAGTCCGCAGAGTTAGATACAACAATTGATCAGTAAAGGGTCCAAAATGACTAGAAATACCATTTCTAGTATTTCTAGTCTTCTTGGATGGGTCTTTGGTTGATTTTTGAGTTTAATACATTACATATAAATCACTGTAATTTATGTAATCTATGTAATTTACATATGATGCCACGACTGTCAATTGAATATCAAGCTGTCACTTAGTGTTGACATAGTATTCAAATTTGGCAAATATAGCTAAAAAATAAATGAAACTAAAAAAATTGTGTAGTTATCTTCATCAACCCCTTAGATATTTGCTAGAATAAATCAAAATACTATTGGCAAGTATTGCTAAGGAAAATATGTAGCCAAATAAATTAATTCGTAGTCTAGATTAATTCCTTTGCTTTTGGCAAAAATAATTCTAATTTGATATAGAAAATATTGATGAGGAATTAATTTAGACTAGGAATCAATTTATTTGGTTACATCCTTTTCTTTGCAACATTCGCCAATAGGTTTTAATAAATTAATTATGGCAAATGTTTTTATAATTATTTTATCAGCCATTCGTCGAAATAAATCAAAAAATGTCGAATTACTGGGTGCGTTCCTTTAATAAAAATTTTTTTTGCTCTGCAATTTCGCCCTGTAATACCGACCAAAATTTTATAGGAAAAAGCTGTTTCTTGTAGTGGCAGTACTAGCACATGACATTATTTTTTTTGGCTTTCAATTATTGGAAAAATTACTGTTCAATATTTATGTCAAACTGAAATAAAAGGAGAATTTACTTGTTGTAATTGCTTGTTATTGTCACATAGGTTGTACAGGATATTATCGTAAATGTTCAAAGTCTGGAGAATTACATAGAGGATTCTATCACTTTTGTCGTTGTTTCTATTTCTAGTTTTTAGTCGGTATTACAGGGCGAAATTGCAGAGCGAAAAAAAATTTGAATGCACCCCCTGACTGCGGAATCAAGGTTTCGTGGCTGCTGTAAGATGGCGCAGTGAACTTTGTGTAAGATACTTCATGTTGCTTCATGTGAGGAACCAAGCCGTGTAAATTACTGTAATTTACACTGTAAATTACAAACCCATCACTGCAATTCTACCCAACGCTGGTTGTGTTTATTAGTAAATGCCAAATGATAATGTGCGATTGCTCGAATAGTTGCGTTGTTTTCTGCCAAATGCTTTATCCAATAAATTATTTTATTAATGAAAATTGAATATTTATAAAACTAAACTGCTTTTAAAAGCAACAACTTAAGTTCCCTGGCTAACTGCACGCTAGAGAGGCATTATATTGTGACTTCTCCCTGAATGAACAGACCCAAACTAAGTGACCGGTAGAATTTCCAAGAAAATAATGGATGGCATTAATATTTTAACAGTAGCTGGTATTCTGCATTGTTTTTTTTTCTTTTTTAATACTATTTTTACGGTACGTGTTTTATCATATCCCCTGCATAGAATTATATTTTAATAACTCATATACTTTCAGACATGCTCTCTATATCCATATCATATTTTTTTGAAGTTTACCGGCTTAGAAATTCAGGTATTTAGAGTAAAATGGTTCACTACTTCATTCAATCGATTATTTATCAAATGGGGAAAATGCAGATCAAGGCTATTAAAACTATGGTTTAATACAGGTGTTATTGTCACAATAATTCTTTTTCCAATGGCATTGTTAATAATGTTACGAATGTTATTCATGAATGTATTTAAAACCGAAAAATCAGAAACTAGTGAATGGGTTCTGACACCTGTGGTAATAGTAGTTTTGTTATTAATTTCTATTTCCACATGGAATCTTGTCAAAAATATTTTTTTTTCGTTTAAATTAGGTACCAGGTGTAAATGTGCCATTTGCTGATATAAAATACTACGTAATTACGTTGATACTATGTAGTCTTATTCATGAATTTGGCCATGCTTTAGCTGCATCTCGGGAAGATTTACAAGTATATGGTGTTGGATTTTTGCTTGTATTCATTATACCTATTGCATATGTTTCACTAAATAGTGAACAACTAAGTCAGTTGCCTACAATGAAACAATTAAGAATTTTATGTGCTGGTTTATGGCATAATATTATTCTTGCTGTAATATCTTTTCTCATTTTTTTTTCGAGTTCACTACTACTGGCGCCTTTATATTCTGTCGATTCAGGAATTATTGTGAAGTCAATTCATCCAGTAAGTTTCAAATATCGGCTTGTCCATTTTACATTTTATTATGTAGTTGATGGAAATTGATGTATTATTTATTCCCATACTAGAAATCACCTCTATTAGGTTCAACAGGGTTGTATGTCCACGATAGTATATACAAAGTAAATGAATGCCAAGTCGATAATATTAATGATTGGTATTACTGCTTGCTGGATACGATAAAGCATGTGACACCTGGATATTGTGTTGATGAACTAATTGTACAGGTAGATTAGAAAAATAAATCTATCAACTCGTTTTTCAATCATTTATATACAGCTGTATTTATGATTATTTAGGAGCATGACAGATCAATACCCGATTTGAAAAAACAAAAAAACGCAGCTAATTGTTGTAAAACAGATGATGAATCTCATGGATACTTATGTTTTGAATATGTCGAAAATTTATCAAAACTTATATTAAATTCGTGTTTACCAGCTAGAACGATTATTGAGAAATCGTATGATCAATGTCAATCAAGTTTTTCATGCTTAAAGCAAGATACATGTTGCGTAAGACCAGTTCTAGGTAATAACAAGACAAAAGTAAGTGACCATATATTTTTTTATCAATTATTGTATCGTATTTTTTTGTTATGACGATTTATTTTAAACAATGTTTGATAACAAATTATCTTTAAGGTTGTCCAAATAAAACGAAGGATTGGAAAAGATATACTATATATTGGAGATCCAGCTGATATTTACAAAACAGTAATAGTATCTAATTGGGTGCCAAAATTTAAATTAATAGGTTCAGAATTACCAGAGTTTATAACAACATTAAGTAAATATATCACAGTACTTTCTGCTGGCCAAGCAATAATCAATGTGATTCCGTGTTTTTGGTTTGATGGACAATATATTTTAATTATATTCTTTCATAAATTGTTGGGATCAAGAAGTCATCCAAAAACACGGCAAACATTAAGTTTCATAATAACGTGTATAGGAACATGTATACTCCTTATTAACTTGATGTACGCATTTAGAAAAAAATTTTAATTCCCAATTATGCAGTCATGACATGTATGCTGATAATATCATTGACACATAACATACATAGTAACTGATGGATAGACACAACAATTTATTTTTTTATTTATTTATTTTTTATTTACACAACGAGTACAGGTTTACTTTGATAAATTTATATTTTTTTTTAATTCATTCATAGAATTTTCACCATGGATTATCAATGATTTTATCATCAACTGTAAAAAAAAAAAAAAAAAAAACCAAGTTAGTCAAGAAAATCGGAGTTTGCGAGAGGATTTTCACTCATTCACAACTTGAACCTTCATACTTCGTCCTTTATATGTTTATTATTGTTGAAGTCCGACTTAACCCAATCATGTAAATATTCTCGATCTTGTTGAGATGAAACTTGTTTTATAGTACGCAAAATGTTACGGTATAGTTGCAATACTTCCTTACGCAGCATAAACTGAAAAATAAAAGAAAAATTACGAGATACCCGTTTAGAGAACGTTTTATTGTCTTACCTCTTTGAGGCTGAGTGACGCGTTTGGTAACTTACTGGCCATTTTTTAATGCAAAAATAAAATAATTATGAAACCCAAGATTATTTCTCTCTTGCCTTGAGTATGTTTGAGTTGGTACCAAGAAGACTAGAGACCAGGAGAGTCAACTATGTACATTGGCGATGGGACCAAAAACGTTCATTCAATTACATATGTAAATTTGAAATTCGCGATTCAAGTTTTAACTTTTACTTGCTTTTGGAGGCTTAAAAAAAGAAACTGCTACAATTGCTACAAATTGCCAACATAGAGTGAAACCGGCAGAAGAAGATCATGGGGGACGTTCCAAAAAGCATTCGGAAACCCGGAAGTTCAAGATTGTGATCATAGAAAATTTTTGATACTTTGTTGTGGTGGACATGATTGTTTGTTCATGTATTTTTATAGGCACAAATCAATAAATTATTATTGTTTAATTATTAATAATAATTATAAAAATACTTTTCACAACCGTATTAAGTAACAAAAGCAAATGGCATATGCAATATGGCTGTTTTTGTTATTTACAATATCTATAGTAACCTCTAGTTACCCGAGGAAAAAGAGTTATATATAACTATATATAACTATATATAACTATATATAATTATATATAATTATATATATGAACCTGTTTTCCCGAGTATACATATATCTATATATAGTTATATATATCTATATATAGTTATGTATATCTATATATAGTTATATATATATATATATAGATATATATAAATAATGTTATATATAACTATATACAGGTATATACAGAAAGTGGCAGTATATCTCTATATATAACTATATATAACTATATATAACTATATATACTTATATATAACTCGTTTTTCTCGGGTACTTTTAAGTTTATTTTATCACTATATTTTTTCATCTACTGCGCCGGTCCGGGTTTCCGAGTGATTTTTGGAACGTCCCCATGAGAAACCATATGCACATGCGTGAATATGGAAGCACACAAAGGCAAATTGTATATCTGTGTAACAGCTTCATTCCCCCACTCATAATTCTGGTACACACAGACATACAATTTGTCTCTGTGTGCGTCAATATTAGCGCATGCGCATAACATACCTCGTGAACTTCTTCTGACGGTTTCAGCACCCGCAGTCCAATTCACAGGGCATTACAATTTAGAGCTTTTTTCCTCTACTGGTGGCGCTTGTAGAGCTTTTGTATGTGAAATCTATATAAAAAAAATTTGACAAGCGCCATTACCGGCAAAAAAAAGCCCTAAATTGTAAAAAATTTGCCCTGTGAATTGGACTGCCGTATTCAGAGGATGTTCTCATTAGGGCGTTTTTTTTCCGATGGTGGCGCTTGTGAAGTTTTTCTATGTAAAATCTATATAAAAAGTTCACAAGCGCCGCCATCGGAAAAAAAAAGCCCTAATGAGAACATCCTCTGAATACGGGTGCAGGGCTCAAACTCACGACAAGCAACATTTCGCTTGTAAACATGGCCGCTGTTCCTACGGATCTACTGGGCATGCGCGAATCCGTGATTTCAGTATGAGCTGTGCTATTGTCACGGTTCAAAAAAAAAAATAAATATAACCTTATTAAAATCTCAATATTACACTTTTGCTCAAGGTTTTGTTTATATATTTTTTTTTGTGTAATGTGGTGTCATGCCCAAATGTTTTTATAATTATTTGGTTTTTATTTTTGTAGCACTACTGACAGCTGACTATTTACACTGCATATAAACACAGTGCCTCCGTGATATAAGTCACAAGTTCGACAGTGTCGACAGTGACTTATATCACGGATTTGCGCATGCTCAGATCGCTTAGAATTATGTCGGCCATGTTTACAAGCGAAATGTTGCTTGTCGTGAGTTTGAGCCCTCACTCTAACCTCCTCTTTTTTTGCAACAAAAAGTAATGCATATAGGGTGCGTTCCAGTAGGGGAGCTGTGGGTATTAAACAGTATTAAATGTGTTTACCTCACAAGTGCGCATGATCCGCGTATTATATTATGATCCATATTTTTATGGTGTATTTGTTGGTAAATCGTAAATGAGTGTCAATTAATTTATTGTTAATTAATTAATAATTATTATAAATTGGGTTACTTAAATAACGAGACAAATTTTAAGATGTTGAGTTCTTGCCATTTTATTGAACACTAAATATTATTTATTAGAAAGTTAGCTAAATGATAAATGATTTTCGAAGTTAGCCAGTAGAGGCGTAAGTGTGGGCTCGAGGACCACCACAGAGCATTCGATAGCTGCAGCCAGCTGCAGCACCCGTATTCAGAGGATGTTCTCATTAGGGCGTTTTTTTTCCGATGGTGGCGTTAGTGAAGCTTTTCTATGTGAAATCTATATAAAAAAAATTTTGTCAAGCGACATCAGTGGAAAAAAAAGCTTTAATGAGAACAATTTTGCCCCGTGAACACCGCACCCGTATTCACAGGGCAAATTTTATACAATTTAGGGCTTTTTTTTGCCACTGATGGCGCTTATAAAATTTTTTTTATATAGATTTTACATATAAAAGCTCTACAAGCGCCACCGGTGGATGAAAAAAGCCCTAAATTGTAATGCCCTGTGAATACGGGTGCGGGTGGTGCAGGGCAAGGCCTGTAGATTAATAGACGGCTGGGATCAGGTCGTCGCATGACTCAGTGCGCACGCGCGGTCAGCCATGTTTGATGCTATTCCCCACTCCTAATGTTCACCACACAATGTAAACAAACAGTGTATGGCATGTCAAAAAAATTTCAACATCAAAATTTAATCATTTATTTATTGAATAAATATTGTACGTCAACGTTGTGCGATCGGTTGCTTCCCCCAGAGATTCAGATCATCGTCGAAAATGATCTACTGGTGCTGGTGTGAGCCGAATAAAACCAAGCTTAACGTTATGTGAGGTAAGATTATTTCTTCACATGATTTTCTTTTTCCTGATCAAAATTATTAGTTTACTAGTTAAAAAATATTGATATTTACAGATATATTTATAAAAATCCAACATAATGAATCTCAATATGAACAACATCGTCAGGATGGCTAAAAAAAAATTAAAACCAAATGCAGTACCAACTTTGTTTGGTGATGTTTTGATAGATTTTTTAAGTATAAAACTAGCGCCCTCGCCGGCCGCAAGCGGCCGCCTCAGTTGTTTCTATGCTATATGCTATATGTTATATATATGCTAAATTCCAATGACACGTCATCATGTGGTGTTATCAACAAAAAAAAAAAACAAAAAACAATGAAATTTTTAATTGGAGGAAAAATTAATTTATAAATAATATTTGAGGATGCCTAATAGAATGCTTGAGACCAGCCCGCAGATACGAAATCCATTAAAAGCCTTTTGATTTGTACTTATTTTTAAATGTAATTTTAATGTCAACAATTATTTTATTTACACGTTATTGAAAGGTGGAGGACAGGTTAATTTTTTTTCGAATTGACTCGGAATCATGAAAAAGTTGCTAAATGATCAGAATTATTTTGTATTAATTTGTGCTATTAACATCGGAATTATTCACCTGAAGAATAACGACAAAATGAAAAAAAAAAAAAAGTTATTTTACTCCAAAAAATGTTTACACAATATACAGAGTCATGGTGCTTTAAATGATGAATCCTTTTTCCATTTATTTCCTATCTATTTCAAAGAAAAGAGCAATTCTGGTGGAAATATTTCTCCGGCATTACTCCGTTTTTGGTCCATTTCTTGAGAAATTACTCTGGCATGAGATCAATGCTGGATTTTTATCTCTTTCATTGATCTCATACCGAAATTATTTTGCTGGTACTAATTTCATGCCGACGAAATTACTCCGGCATCAATCTCATGTCGGAGTAATGCAGGAGTAATGCCGGAGTAATATTTCCACCAGGGAAAAGCTACAACTTGTATCAATAAAATAAAAAGTTACACCTCAATAACAATAACATAAATTGTTAATTAGAATTTTTTAGCTCACGTCTTTCTCATCAAAAATAATAAAAAATTATTTAAAATTTTAAAAATATTTTTTATTGACGGCACTATGCAACTGTTAATAAATAATTGTCGTTCAACAATTTTTTTTTCATCTATCTTCTACCATCATCTGCTATTTATTGTAAGAAGAAATAGCTTACTCCAAATTTTAATTCACAATATTTTGTTATTATTATTGATGTACAAATTCCGATTTTATGAGTGCAAATTAGCTTCTGCTTTTTTCTTTAAATTAGATAAGAATTCAATCAAAAAGACCCGATGCGTTTGCGAATATGAACATTTTAGAGCAAATATTTTAATTTTGTCGTTGTTCTTGAGGTAAAAATCCAATGTTTGTACAAATTAGTACAAAATGTTCTGATTATTCAACAAAGTATTGTAAATTTAAATTCTCGAGTAAACTATTTTTTTTTTAATATTATTAAAGTACGAATCCTGCTTTCATTGATTCAAATAAGCTCATGACTTTTTTTTCGAGAATAAAGAAAAAAATTATCTATCATTATTTATTATCCGAGGTGCCATGCAATTGTTAATAATCAATTTTCGTCAAACAATTTTTTTCTATTATTTTCCATTGAAGGACAAATTCTGTTATTATCAATATAAATTAACCTATGACTTTTCCTTCGAGGGTAAAAACAAATCATTCAATAACATTTTTTTTTTAAGACACCATGGAATTGTTAATAAACAATTACATGACACGCTCAAAATAATAGAATAATCCTTTTAAATAATTCTTTTTTTATCTTTGGAGAGAAAAACGTTGGCTGATAATAGCAGAATTCGTACTTCAGTGGAAAATAATATGAAAAATTGTTAATTAACGATTACATGTCACCTCGAACAATTGTTAACATTTATTTATAAATATTGTTGAATTAATTTTTTTTTTTTCTTGAAGAGAATGTCGTGAGTTTATTTAAACCAATGAATGCAGGTTTCGTACTTCAATAATGATTAGATAAAAAAATCTGTTTACTCCAAAATTTTAATTAACAATACTTTGTTATTGTTAATTAAAATGTACAAATCTTGATTTCATTCTTACAGGTCCGCGTGTCCTATTTAAAAATGAATCTATCTTTTTTTTTTTTGTGTTTGAATGTAGTTCTTTTTTTTAATTATTCGTTATTTATTTATAACACATTAACTATTCTTTTATTTATAACAATTCAATTAAATATTGGTAAATCGTTTGAAGGTTATGGGCATTAATATTTTTTGACAGATATAAAATGTTGTTATAATCACAAATGTCAACACACACATACATATGTATATGCAATTAGCGCCACCTATATCAATTTATACGACATGCACGTGACCTTCTAATACCCCAATCAGATTCCAGTAAATTTAAAAATGAGGCGCTAAGTTTGAAAAATGAAGCGCCAAGTTCAAATTTAGATGCGCACGCAAAATGCGACGCCATGACACCAATGCTTTTTTTATTTAAGGATTCACCAAAATACAAGTGACGTGAGTAAGAATAAACATTGAATTTTAACTTATATTAAAGTTGTCTTGATAAAAAAATATTAATAGTTATTTTTTTTTTAGAACATGATGTTAATTAGACTTCATGTGAATCACTAAAGCAGTTGTCAACAACAACCTTAGGTGAATCTTTTTCCAGACCATTGCTTGATGTAATCATAGATAAATATACCACTGACAACAAAAAGAGTTTATTCAAGTTACTAAAGTCTAATAATACCAAATGTTTACCAAGTGATGAGCAGCAGATTGAATTGCCATTAGTAAACTTGGATAAGGATCATTTAGTATCAATTCTTGCTGATGAATTACAAGCAGAAATAATAAAAAAATATAATGAAGGAGTTATTAAATTTGATTTCATGCTTCAAAATCAACATTGTCTTTATCACCACGAAATTTCGAGTTTAAACTAGGAAGTAGAAAGCTTAAAAAAAATAAATATTAGTTTAGACTGCAAATTACGAGTTGAATAAGAAAAAAGGATACTGTCAGAAAGACAACGAGAAAAAATTAAAAACAAGTTTAACAAGCTTCTTAATGTATTCGGAAAATTGTCCATTCTTTAAAAACCTTTTAATTGAGTTATTTTATTCACTTATTTATAGTATGCGACAGGCAAAAGCCTACTAAAGCCAGAAAAATATATTTTGTTGTCAGATAAAAAATTGTATTCGATTATTTTATTTTTATATTGAAAAAGAAAAAATTATATTATTCGAGTAACTTTTGTTTCACTTTTTTACAACTATTTATATTAAACTGTCTGATAACTTTGTCAATTTTTCAGAATATTTAATTAATTATTAATTGAAAAAATTAAGTGTTAACTTCTTGTTGTATACTGTTTCTGTAATAGACCAGATGTAGGTAAGCTATAAAGATGGTTTAAATAATGCGCGCCTAAAAGTCGGCCATGTTTGATGCTCGTGCGACGACCTTATCCCAGCCGTCTATTAAGGAATATCCAGCACAAATCAAAAATACGGATAGAGCCTTGGAATTTTTTAAGTAGCTTAATGAAATAGTAATACACACGCTCAAATTTTATGATAATTTTCTTGTAGCTAATTACTTAGTAATTAATTAATAAAGTAGGCTACTTTTTTGGAGGTTATACATAGGTTCTTATGGAGAGTCCGGTTGAGTTTTTAGAAACCTGGTTAGCCATTTCATGAAAAATACGGCTAGCTTTATCAAAAACTAAGTATAGATAGAAGAAACAATAAGGAAACTTTTGATATAAAAATTAATAGGGCTTTGAGACCTTTTTATTTTACAACAAATAAAAATAAATTTTTGTCTTCGTTTAAATACTTAAGTGGAAGTGAGAAACGAGATTTTCTCCTTTTTTTTTATCTCGTTCGCACTCATAGAAATATTATGTTTCTAAATGCCATCCGCAAGAGGTCTCTAGATATGCGCGGGTAACACCTTAATCTACAGACCACTACAGACCTTGGTGCAGGGCATATTTTATACAATTTAGGGCTTTTTTTTGCCACTGATGGCGCTTATAAATTTTTTTTTCTATAGATTTTACATATAAAAGCTCCACAAGCGCCACCGGTGGATGAAAAAGCCCTAAATTGTAATGCCTTGTGAATACGGGTGCTGTCCACTGAAATATAATAAAACTGGAAGGTGAACTCCTATGCGTAGCCAATGTACGGAGTGTCGCTAGAGATAGCAATATATTGGTTGGCATTCCCTCTCACTCACGCATGCGCACATTAAATCTTGTACAGTCAACGTCAAAACAAACTAGTACTACACAGTATAAAAGTTAAGGCATGTGGCCACTAGCATAGTTTTTCGACCAAGTTCTATGCCATAGCACTTGTGTCACTATATTTAACTAGAAATTTACTAGAAAATGGCCGCCGAGGACTATGTTGAAAAAATGCTGCATGCAGCATTTTCAGCATAGAACCGCTAACTTCACACTAGTTTTTTTTGATACAGCCAACATTAAAAAAATACAACAACAATGGTTAGCGTTATTAATAAATTTGTTTGTTTATATTTACACATGTATAGTACATATATATAATGATTGACTGTCAAAATATCAAATTGTCAACAAATAAAAAAGGTTATATTTTTATTTATCTTTTATGTGTTTGTAAGCAAGTTGGTACAGCTGAAACAATTTCAAGAAACGATTAAAACGCCGCCCTATAGCCGTCATATGTGAACTTTTCCTTCCATAGCGCTATGGCATAGAACTTGGTCGAAAAACTATGCTAGTGGCCACAAGCCTTTACATTATATTTCAGTAGTCTCAATCAATTATAGTTGACGTGACTGCCCGGGAAAAAATAAGGTAGATCTAAATAGATGTGTTGCCGTAGATCTGCTGATTGAGCGCATCTATGTAGATCTACTCAACCGACTACACTATAGTAAAATATGTTTGGACGATGTAGATCAACGCAGATCTACATGTACCGACAAGGACAACAGGCCAACCATTGAGTTTCTCTCTCGGCGACACGAAGTTCGGCTTCCAGTTTTATTATATTTCAGTGTTGAGGCCACGGGAGCCAACTTGAAACTATCTGTAGTGTAGAATTCGAAGAAATAGAAAGTCCCTAGCGTTGTTTCCATATGAACACTATATATATAGTAATTCAATATTACCTGTTTGAATTATTCATAGAATTATATAGATTACACTATAATTTTTTTGTAAAAAAGCTTAATTTCTGTAGTATGAATTATTGAAAGCATATCCCTGGTAGAAACAATCTCTCCGGATTATCTCCGGATTTCTCCAGATTGTCTACTAACTTTCTCCGGATTTCTCCGGATTTTCTACGCAATTGAGACTTCCGGAGATATTATTCCGGAGTTTTTTCGGGTTTTCTCCGGATTTTCTCCGGATTTTTTCAGAAAAAATTTCTTTTTTATTTTTCGTATGTAAACTCTTATTTCTACTTTTTCTTATTAATTTTTCCATTTTTTTGTGTTTGTTTTTTTAAGTCAAAATTCCGGTAAATATCCGGAGATATTATAGAAATAGTCTGGAGATTACTCCGTACATATCTCCGGAAGTCTCAATTACGTAGAAAATCCGGAGAAATCCGGAGTAAGTCCGGAGAAAATCCGGAGAAATCCAGAGAAATCCGGAGAAAATCCGGAGAGATTATTTCTACCAGGGATATATTTCAAAAAAACACATTTCACACATTTTTATATTTGATAATGTCACTCACTAAAAAAAGTAAAATATTCGAAATTATAAAATGCTAATACTAAACTCACACACGTGAAAATTACTTTGAAAACTATAAATAATCGAAAAAAAGTTAGCTATCCAATAAAATGAACAAAAATATTCTTACTCAACGTGGTTTTCTTTCATAGTTAAAATCGAATTTATGTGCCATTTGATGAGAATTGTAAATAGAAAAATATAATGATATTTACGATTAACATATTTTGCTACAAATATAATTACACATTTTCAATTCACGTATCAATTGAAATTTTAAATTATAATTTTTATAAAAATATATATTCCTTATAATGATAAATAAAATAAAGCTCTTAACATTTGAAAACCAACTTATGACTCTAACGTTTTTATAAGACGATTTGTATGAGTACATTTATTAGTTTCAAACTCAAATTGCATCCAGTTAATACAATAATAATTATTTATTTTTTAATTAATGACACATGTATAAAAAATTTGATGTCCTTTTGAGCAGTAAAATTTTATAATTATATTGCAAGAATTCTACTAATTAAGGACTCGCAAATTACAAACTGTTATGTTATCAATAAATTAATTATCTGTATGTGATCATATAGGCGATTAGAAAATCATTTAATTATTAATGGAAACTAATTTGTTTTTTCACGCAATATTGTAATATACTCAATCGAAATTACACGAAATACTGATTCATCCGAATTTATAAGACAGTCAGTATTGCAGGAAATATGAATGTTTTTGAGAATCGATTAATATTGCAGAAATCTTTTTTATCACAAATTTAAAATTTAAAAATAATTAAAAATATTTTATTATAGAAATATTTCATATATTTATCACATGAATTAATTTAATATTTAAACATCGAAAAAATTCTACAAAATTAAATGGATCAATAAGTTATATAAAAATATAAATGTTTGAAATTTATGATGTATGTGTTTAATGTGTATAAAATTTCTAGCTAAAAAAAATCATGATTTTATATCCTTTTTTTTTTTGCTGAAAAAAAAGTAGAAAAAAATTTCAATATTTAATTAAATGAAATAAAAATTGTTCGATTATTTTGAAATTATAATTTTTCGCGATATAAAATTAATAAGCAACAAAAAAAAAAAAAAGAGAAATTAGATTAATCACGAGGTAATGAGAGTAGTGTAAAATTAATCTGGGCTTTGTTACAAATTTAAGAATAAAATTTTTAGGTACGTAAAAATTAATATTTAACATTTAAAATTTAATATTAACTTAAAAACAAAGAAAGGTTGAATATAAATAGAATATATAAAAGAAAAAGTAGTAAAAACAAAATGAAATAAATAAATGGGTCAAGCTCAAAATTTTATTTGAATACATTTAATATTATATACATTGTTTATATATAAAAACATACATGATTACTTTCGAAATATATAATCACATATTTATATATATATATATAGAAATATATTTTTTTATCCAATTTCAATAAAAATAATAAAAATGATAGTAATTAAAATTTAAAATTATAATTTCTTTTTTTTTTCTTTTGATATTTTTAAAATCTTTCATCAGTAATGACATTTATGTTGTTCAATATCTTGAACTAATCATGTTCAGAATCATGATAGTATTAATTTTTTTTCCACACCACGTTTAAAACCACATAGTGGACGTTGTTTTAATTTCATTACCATTTTCATTTGTTAAATCTTTTTTATCATTTTCTTTTGCTTGTTTTTCTTTTTTTCTACGTCTTCTTTCAATACGTTAAAAATAATTATCATTTTCTTTTCGCCATTTTTGTTGTTTTGATATTTCAATTTGTTTTGTACATTTTGGATTGCACGAAATTAAACTATCAAATTCAGCTAGATAACCATGAAGTCCACATTTCACATGTACAAAAAGTATCAGGTACATTTTTATCATCATCCGATGAATATGGTTGTAAGGGTTTTTTTTTATTTGATTTAACATCTTTATTATTATCCTTGGCTTGATTATCACAGTATTAACACCCCGGGAAAAACGGTTTGTATACAACCATATACAACCATATACAACTATACACAATCATATACAACTATATTGTATACAACAACAACAACTAATTGTATACAACTATATACAATCATATACAACTATATACAATCATATACAACCATACAACTTGGTAGCTTAGTTTACTAATCTTGTATACAATCATATATAGTTATATACAAACATATATGGACATATACAATTGTATATATATTTATATATGTTTATATATGAATTTATAAAATCATATACAACTATACAACTTGGTACTTGGTAGCTTACTTTATTTATCTTGTATACAATTATATATGGTTATATACAAACATATATGGACATTTATAAAATTTTATACAATTTTACAACTCAGTAGCATATTGAAGACTGACCAACCTATGACTTGCCATCCATCGATTTTTATTCGGGTCACTAAGACTGATTGTTTTTCATTCTTACCATGTATACATATAAAAATATATTAAGGGATTACCTCGGCCAAATTTTGGGGTATAGGAGATAGGGGATAAAGCCTATGTTTAATACATTGGTCCGAGAGCCATTGCCAACCTCAAAAAGATGAAGTTTCCATTTTTTTTTTTTGATAAAACAATAATTTTTTGAAATAATTATTGTATCATAACCTAATATTATTAATCCCTGAAATATATTTTATCAACTTTTTATTTTTTTAAACATTTATTTAATAGTTAAAAAAAATGTGTAAATCGTGAAACACCGCAAAAAAAGAAAACAGTTGGTTGTACTGAGAGTGCGGTTGTGTTAGTGTATGATATAGCTGCTGTGGCAGTATGTGTGTATCAATGTGGGATTTATTACTGGCGGTTTTAAACCTACGCGCCACAACATGGCGGATCACAATTCGGTGTTGCCATGGTAGAAATACTACAGGTATGGCAGTGCGCAGCCTGGTTTGGCCGCTGTGAATCGACCAATCAAAAGGTCGCCTTCTTGCCACAAAAATGGAAGACTTTATGCGCGCGCGATACAAATTTGTTAAGAAAATTTTCAAGTTTTTTTTAAATTTTTCAAAAGTTATCATATTTATTCAACTAGATTTGGTATATTTTATAATGATTCACATACATCAAAAATAAAAACTAATTAATTATATTAAATAAATAAATCCAAGTATAATAAATACAACACAACCTCTATTGTTTGTGGCATAAAAAAAACAACAATAATGAAAATATTATAATTTATTTGTTAAACTGTCTTGGTTTTTTTATTTTTTTGATTTTTTATAAACATGCTCCACATATACATTTATTTGTGTACATAGTATGTGTACATAGTATTTATTAGTATTTACAACAATATAAAAAATAGTTGTCAAAACAGTATGTTAGAGAGAGAGGCTCTTATAATAGAGATTGCGTGTTAGAAAGAAAAGCAAAACAGCTCGATGGCGCGTTGTTGATTGGTTGAAAAAATAAGGCTGCGCAGAACGCGACGAAAAAAGCATGAACTACTGCCATACCTGTAGTACTTCTACCATGGGTGTTGCCAAGCCTACATTAGAATATAGTAGACGTCATATATACTGCTCGATTAGATGAATTTTTTCATACTTTAGCTATTAATTATAAAAAACTAAGCTCCAAACCTCTTTAATTTTTTTTTATACGTTTTGTTTTGTCTCATTTTATAACCCAATAGCTTTTTTTTCACGGTGTAACATTGTCGAATAAAGATATCGGTATTTTAATGGACTTTTTTTTGACAAAAATCATATTCTCCATAAGAGCCCATGTTAAAAGTTGTCAACTTTGAAAATTAATAAAAAAATAACGAGCTCACAAACAATTACCAAAAAATTACATAAAATGTATCAGTATTTCAAGAATCTACTGTAAAAATTTCAAAGCATTCTAATATTTAGTGACTGGCCGAGGTAATCCCTTAAGAATTCTTAAAATAAATTTAAATATTATTGGGAAATGTGTAAGAATATGATGATACTTAATAAATTTTATTTCAATCTTTATTAACTACTAAGCCATTTGCCACAATAACTTTTATCGATCCTATATAAAAAAAAGCATTGGTGTCATGGCGGCGCTTGATGAATTTCAAACTTGCCGCCTGAAATTTGAATTTGATTGGCTCTCATTTGAAATTTGATTGCTGCAATAATTTGTGCTCATTTTGATTGGGGTTTAGATTGATCACGTGCATGTCGTAAAAATTGATATAGGTGGCGCTCATTGCATATACATATATGCATGTGTGTGTTGACATATGTGATTATAACAACATTTTATCTGTCGAAAAATATTAACGCCCATAACCTTCAAATGATTCACTATAATTTAATTGGATTGTTATAAATAAAAGAGTTGTTAATGTGTTATAAATAAAAAATAACGAACAATTAAAAAAAAAAATTTAATCACAAAGAAAAAAAAATGGACAGATTTATTTTTAAGGGCACGTGAACCTGTAATAATAAAATCAAGATTTGCGTACATAAATAACAATAAAAGAGTATTGTTAATTAAAATTTTAGAGTAAACAATTTTTATTTTAACCATTCTTGGAGTAGAAATCCTGCATTCATTGGTTTAAATAAACTCACGACTTTCTCTTTGAGAATAAAAAAGAAAATTGTTCAACAATATTTACGAATAATATTAAAAATTGTTCGAGGTGGCATGGAATCATTAATAAGCAATTTTTTATATTTTTTTCCACTAAAATACGGATTCTGCTATCATCAGCCCACGTTTTCTTCTTCAAAGATGAGAAAAGAATTATTTAAAAGGATTATTTTTTGGAATTGTTCATAAACAATTGCAAGACACCTCGAAAAATAAATATTATTGAATGACTTTCTTTTTATTTTTAAAAGAAAAGTAATGGGTTAATTTGTATTGATAATAACAGAATTTGTCTTTCAATGGAAAAAAAAAAAAAAAATTGTTCACTTCTAATTAGCCTGGGGTTGATGGAATCAGAATAAACTATTATATGGATTCTTTTGGAGTTTTTTTTGGAGAATATTGGAGTAAAGTTAATTTTCTTTGGATGTTAATAGTTTAATTAATATTAATTAATTAAGATTTAGGAGGGCAGGCAGCCTGAATTTTTTGAATTTTCAACTTTTTTTTGTTTTTACCTGGTAGATATTTCTTTGGAGAATAATAATATACAAAAAAATCCTATTGGAAGTTCTTCAATTTATTATTCAAAAATATTATAACTTTTCAATTGTTGATATGCGCTGATTAATCATTTCGGTCTATTGCGCATCCCTACTCTTCAATCCCAAGATAAATGTGTGGTGTAGTGCACATTGGTCATTGATAAAGTGACAGCATTATTTTTATAATTACTCCAAAATGTTTATTCAAAATAAAAAAAGTTCTTGAACATAAATTTATTATTTTATAATTTAATCTTTAAAAACTAGGAATATGATAGAGAAAAAAAATTCAGGCTGCCTGAGCCTCTAAATCTTAGTTAATTAATATTAATTAGATACTGTTAATTTCTAAAGAAAATTAACTTCGCTCCAATATTCTCCAAATAAACTCCAAAATAATCCATATAATAGTTTATTCTGATTCCGTCAACCCCAGGCTAATTAGAACAAAAAAATTGTTTGATCACGAAAATTGTTCATTAACAATTGAATGGCACCTCAGATAATAAATAAAGATGGATATTTTTTTTTTTGTTCTTGAAAAGAATTGAGCTTATTTGAATCAATGAAAGCAATAGATTCGTACTTTAAGAATATTCAATAAAAAAATAGTTGACTCCAGAATTTAAATTTACAGTACTTTGTCATTGTTATTTAGGTACAAATTCTGATTTTAATAATACAAATTCCGATTTAAGTGGTACAAATTAGCCCTTGCCCTTTTTTCAAATAAATAGGAAAACAATCAAAAATATTTTCATTATCAAAGGCACCATGCATCTGTATATAATCATTTTGGAGTAAATTTTTTTATTATGCTCAAGTTACATAGTCTAATACTGGTAATACAAATTGTTTTGAATCCTTTTTTTTTTTTTTTTGTACAAAAAATTTCATTAATTTTTTTTTGATAAACGGAAGCGGCCGCTTGCGGCCGCCCACAACTCTAGTAACAATAAAATTCTTATACGTAAGCTCTTAGCATAGAGTCAATTCCAATAGTATAAAAATCTGTCGTGTGTCAACTTGCGTTCGTGGTCAAGTCGGTTAAAGCACGGTTTTAGTATTACGTAGAATTAGGTAGCGTTCAGGGCAGAGGGGTTCGATACCAGGCAGTGCCATAATTGCGAAAAAAAAAAAAAAACAACTAAATATCCTGTTGTATTAACAATTTTATTTTGAATTTTTAACATCGAAAATTGGTAAGTTTTACCTACTAAGAGAGTAACACAAACTTTACTAATTAAAAATGTAAAAACCACTTTAACGCCTTAAAAGGTAAATTTTACCTTTTTTCGGAGTAATGGAAGCGATAACAAAAATTAAGGTTGTATGTAAATCGCATGATCGGGCGACTTTTTGGGTTTACAAGGGTGCTTATAAACTCATATTAAAAAAAAAAAATTATAGCGCCCTCTCATGCCTAAGGCCTTTCACTTTACTGATGCGTCATAAGTAGTGTGAGTGTTGCCGGCTTATATTTACAGACACTAATACTACTCCAGCAATAAACATGCAGGGGGAAGTTCCAAAACCGTAGATTTCTTCTAAGAGAAGGATAGAAGAAGAGATGGAAGATTGAGCCAGAAGAGATAGAGAGAAGGATAGAGCTAGAAGAATTAAACCGAACGGTGGTATTGGAACGTACCCCAAATTTTCAATGTAATTCAGCCGGCTGAAACCCGTAAATTTCAAAAGTAATTAGCCAATATCTTTGAAACGGTGTTGAGGAAATGAATAATTTTTTTTTCATAACTTTTGGAATTCTACAAAGTACAAATCTGTAGAAAAAAATCAAAATTTAAATTAAGAGTTTTAAAAATACAAGCGCAAACGTACCTATACTCCCTATGCTTGCGTGTTAAAGTTGCCAACTTTGACACTAATTATCTGGATTTTCGCGAAGAGGAAAATTACGAAAAAATTCCACCAAATAGATAATTATTTCATTTAAACATTAAAAAAAAAAAAATCGAAAATTAAATTCAGGGAAATCCATTTACATACAACCTTAAATGTAAATTTAACACTGTCCATAGGTAAACTACAGCTTCAATCTTATAACATTTTTTTTTGGTAAATTTTACCTTTTGTCTCTTGGCGTCCCTCGTTTCATCTCAAAAAAGGTAAATTTTACTTTTTTTTTTTGTAAATTTTACCTTTTATTTTTCTCCATGAACCGCTATTATGTATTTAATATTGACAGAGTGTTTGTTTAATAATATATAACAGCTACTTATTTTTTTTTACGAAACGAAAATTTCAGGGATAAAAACTTTTTTTTCATAAATTATGACAATACATTCCGGGGTATACGAAACAAATGAAATTCATATATCGGTCGAGTGTTAGTTGATCCTTGGATTGCTATGATTATAATGAATATTTAAGTAGAACAAATTTGCCTAATTTTCAATTGTAGCTGCCGTGGTTAAGTAAGTAAGGCTCTGGAGTTTCAACTAGAAGATGTTCAAGTCCTGGTAATATCAAGTATTTATGGTGTAATTTTTCCGGTCAAATAAATCATCAAATGTGTAAAGAAAAAGATTGAATTGTTTAAATAATTATCAATTTTGTTTTTTTATAATATTAATAAATTTTTGAAAGTTACGGCATATAAACTTGTATACAATTATCTATGTTTGTATACAACCATTCTTGAATTTGATCTATAAATTCCATATATGGTTGTATACAACTGTATACAACTTTATAAATTTGTATACAGAAAATGGCGATATACAACTGTATGAGTTTGTATGCAATCACATCAAATACAGATCAAAATTTTGACCACTTGTTGTTGATGAATTCTGCAATAAAAATACATTTATTTTTGATCAATCATTTTACACAATTCATTATGAAAAAATTGACAAAAAAAAGCTTTTAATTGTTACCCTGATTGAAGTGTACCAATACCATCTTTCCAATTATTTTTGGTGAATCAAAATTTGATTCAGCTGACTGATTTCCATTCGTGATATTATCATGAATTTTATTACTAATTTTTCCATTTATATTTGTTTCAATTACTTTTGTAATTTTATCATTATTATGACTTGTTGATGTTTCAATTGGTTCTATTCCTACATCATCAAATTTGTTTGAAATTTGAATAATTTCATAGTCCTTTTGTATAACTTATATCAATGTTATCATCGTTATTTTTAATTATGTCTTTGTTATTTTTGTCATTATTATCTGAATTATTAATTGTACAATTATTTATATTGGATGTATGTATTGATTTTGATTTTTCAATTTATTTTTTTTTTTTCATCTGGTAAAATATTTCACTTTTTAATTTTTTTTCTAATATAAACACTTATTTATTCTCTTTATCGTCATGCATCGTATTAAAGACGAAGATAATTTTAATACGTAATAATTGTATATCACGTAAAAATTACCAACAACAATATTAATTATGTTTAAATATTTTTATCAATGCAGTCTATGTAACTGAGGGTGCACTCTACTGGTATATTTCCACACTCACAGACCCATAGATGATACACGACCAACCGATTATTTTTTTTTTTTTTCGGATGAATCCGCTTTTTATGTAAATTTTAATATCAGTTATATATATTAGTGTATTTTTTGAGTTCAATTGAACATCTTAGCTATAATTTATTTCTTGTTTACAATAATTTACGCACTGTCAATACATGCAAACCTTTTTTTTGTAAAAAAAAGTCATTCATCAAATACAATTAAATGTTTTTCATTTTTCAATCGTAAAAATACAGTTTTGCATAGACACTTAAAACATATAATTATTCATAGCACCTCATAAGACATTCATATAATATGAGATGAAGATTACATGTATCTATTAATAGAACTGCTAACATACATACAAGCTAATGTTTCGAAAACTATTTCCTGTGACTCCCAGTTGCTTTAAAATCATTACAGATAAAATACACGATACAAAAATATCTTCTATTATTTATTAAAGAAAAGTTCCTTTGAAATTATTTTAAAACATTTTTTCAGATCAATTAAAAAAAATTGCATACCAGAATTAGATTAATAATAGTAGTTTTTTTGTATGACAAAAAATGTTGTATATTACGGTGATATAAATAACAGTTTTATTGAAACGGTTAAATATATTGATAAACAAAATAAATAATTTAAAGTAATCAGATAACGAAATCAGAACTAACGGTTAGTTGACGGTTGATAAACTTTGTTCAAACCTCTGAAATATAATAAAAGTAGAAGCCGAACTTCAAACCTTATACTAACCTGCAGTCCAATTCACAGGGCATTACAATTTAGGGCTTTTTTCCTCCACTAGCAGCGCTTGTGGAGCTTTTGTATGTGAAATCTATATAAAAAAAAATTTACAAGCGCCATCAGTGGCAAAAAAAAGCCCTAAATTGTAACAAATTTGCCCCGTGAATTGGACTGCACACACACTTTCTCACACACACACGCGCGCGTCCATCGATAAAGCTATAAAAAAAATTTATGTTTTTTTTTTCAATTATTGGTATTGATGATTGCACACAAACTCTATTTTTTTTCTGTTTTGGTTTTGAACTACTGCAACAACCAAAATAATATAAAAAAAAAAAAGTTATTAATATAAAAAATATTAATTATTTTTGTAAAATTTAAAGGGTGTCCATTTTACCCCCATGTCCCCTAATTCTTTAAAATTTATCACTGATAATTTTTATTTTTTAGAAAAATGTTTAAAAAAATATTAATAACAATAAAAATTAAAGTTGTTATGATGGGGTGCATTCCTTTAATAAAAATTTTTTTTTCGCTCTGCAATTTCGTCCTGTAATACCGACCAAAATTTTATAGGAAAAAGCTGTTTCTTGTAGTGGCAGTACTAGCACATGACATTTTTTTTTTTGGCTTTCAATTATTGGAGAAATTACCTAAGTGACTGTTCAATATTTATGTCAAACTGAAACAAAAAGAGAATTTACTTGTTGTAATTGCTTGCTATTGTCACATAGGTCGTACTAGACATTAGTAAAGTCTAGGATATTGCATGGAGAGTTTTATCATTTTTGTCGTTGTTTCTGTTTCTAGCTACTTGTCGGTAATACAGGGCAAAATTGCAGAGCGAAAAAAAATTTTTTATTAAAGAAATGCACCCATGGTTACCTTTTTTACTGTCTTTTTTTATTCATAAATTTTTCAGTTGACACTACGATTGAATTTTTATTAACATAATCGAACTATTTATACTTTTTTGACATTGAATAAATAATATTTGATGTTAATATTGTTAATAATAAATTAATACTTTTATTGTTGAAAATAAATAAATAATATTTTCAGCCTTGAACACACATACGCAGTATGAAGTACGCGCAGCTTTTCGTGCGCAGACTCCTCCCTTTTTCGGTTTAAAACCGAAAAATTTTTAACCGCCTGCCATTAACCGGTTAATAACCGACTCACACGGCTCTACCACGAAGTAACCTTATAAAAACTTAACCCTAAAATAATCTGATTCCAACCCACGAAACGGGTTGGGTCGTACCGTTAGAGTGGCCACGAGCATAGTTTTTCAACCAAGTTCTATGCCATAGCACTATGGAAGAAAAAGTTCACGTATAACGGCTATAGGGCGGCGTTTTAATCGTTTTTTGAAATTGTTTTAGCTGTACCAACTTGCTTACAAACACATAAAAAATAAATAAAAATATACCCTCTCTTATTTGTTGACAATTTGATATTTTGACAGTCAATCATTATATATATGTACTATACATGTGTAAATATAAACAAACAAAGTTATTAAAAACGATAACCATTGTTGTTGTATTTTTTTAATGTTGGCTGTATCAAAAAAACTAGTGCGAAGTTTGCGGTTCTATGCTGAAAATGCTGCCTGCAGTATTTTTTAAGCGGTGTCTTCACTGTTCCATGTTCCATTTTTTCGTGCGAGATCTTGCTGCAAGAACTTGCATGAGATTTTAATAGCATGGAGACACCGCTTTACATAGTCCTCGGTGGCCATTTTCTAGTAAATTTCTCGTGAGATATAGTGACACAGGTGCTATGGCATAGAACTTGGTCGAAAAACTATGCTAGTGGCCACATGCCTTA
The DNA here is from genome assembly GCF_014905175.1 of Aphidius gifuensis. Taxonomy (NCBI): domain Eukaryota; kingdom Metazoa; phylum Arthropoda; class Insecta; order Hymenoptera; family Braconidae; genus Aphidius; species Aphidius gifuensis. The sequence goes on along the minus strand of NC_057791.1, from coordinate 8,570,004 downwards.
TATAGATTTCACATACAGAAGCTTCACAAACGCTGCCAGTGGAGAAAAAAAGCCCTAAATTGTAATGCCCTGTGAATACGGGTGCTGGCCGAGGCCAAAAATGTGGCCAATTTTTTATCATGGGTTATTTCATATGTTCGTAGTTAGTGGTCTTCGATTCTTAAAGAAAATATCGGAATCGGAGTATCGATCTTTTTTTTTTCAAGAATCGGAAATTTGATGCGTCGGCCAAATTTATTTTTATACTCAAGTATCGAGTACTTTTTTTTTTAGGGAATTTTAATTTCCCATTGTTTTCGCTTTTCTTTTGGCCCCCCCCCCCCCCCAACCATGGTAGATACCCCCCCTAAAAAATTTTCTAAGTCCTTTAATCTCAACCATGGTAGACACCCCCTTAAAAAATTTTCTAAGTCCCTTAATCTTAACCAATACGATATATATGGAAAATATAAAGAAAAATATCCCAGGTAGGAAGTGACGACGGGCACAAGCCTGGGACAAGCCTGATGACCCGGCTCTCGGGCCTGTGTCGGGCTTGAGAGACAAGCCTGTGTCAAGTCTGGAATGTTCACGATGTATTTGCTGGTGTCGGACTAGTGTATCGGGCTTGACACATGCTTGTGTTCCCAGGCTCGACACAGTCTTGTGTTCCCAGGCTTGACACCGGCTTGCAAAAAAAATTATAAAAAAATATAAATAAACAATTATTATTAATTTATTTATTTGACATTATTATTTTTTGCGCGATACAATTTGAATTAACGATGATTATATGAACGAAAATAAACGGCGTAACGGGGGATCGATCCTAGGTCTCTCACGTGTAGGGATGTGAAAAAATTTTGTGACCGTCACATGACCGTTTTGTGACGCCGTCTGTGACCGTCTGTGGCGCGGGCAAAAATCGTGACCATTTTCATGACCCAACTTTTGTGACCAAATTTATGACGACTTATCGGCTGACCGTCAGTTTTACATCTAGTATGCCATCTATTGAATTTTTTCGTATTTTTTTTTTTTATCAAAAAAAGAGACAGACGCACACACACAGACAGAGTTGAAAATCTTATAAATTATTGATAAACAATTATCTGTAATTGATAATTATCAATAAAAATTTATAAATATTTAATATTATTACCTAAATATCTAATTATTTATCACACACAGCAGTCTAACCAATAATCACCATATTGGTAACAAATATTTTTTGTTCAATTGAATAAATTTATATTTAATATAAAAAAAAAAAAAAACAATAATAAATGCTCAACATTTAACATAAAATATTAAATTTAACCATTTAATAATTGAATAGCATTCAACAATTAAATATCAATTTAATAAATTTGCAATTAATATAGAAAAATAAAAACAATATTAAATTTTGGACATTTTTATCTAGCTTTTTTAAATAACAAATTTTGTGACAAAATATTTTGTGACGGTCTTTTTTACAACTATTTTGAAGATTTAAAAAAAATACCAATTGTGACGGAGAAAATGTGACGAAAAAAAAATGACGGTCACAGACGGTCACAAACGGTATTTTTTTTTGTGCCGTGACACAAAAAAAAAAATGACCGTCATTTACATCACTACTCACGTGGAACTCCAATGCTCTATCAAGTCGACCACAGGGGATTCATGAAAGAGTCAGTCAAAATTTTTTATATGAATGAATTTATTCGAGAGTCAATACACAGTTCTTGTAAAAGCCTGGCACGATAGTCAAAACCTAATAATTTTTATTTAAAATGTCTATTTACAATTTATAGATCTAATGAATTAATTTTTTTTTTTTAATTGAATATATGCACAAGTCAAGTCCCGTGTGAGGCTTGGTAAAACGGGCTTGACACAAGGCTCGTGTGAGGCGGGGAAAACAAAAAAAAAAGGCTTGACACCGGCTTGGACGGTAGATAGAAGGAACAAGCAAAATGAATGAAAATTTAATAAATTCTAGCTGTAACAATAATCATTGTAACAATAGAGAATGAAATAAATTTGTAGTCACGAATTTTAATATTATATATAAATATATATTAAAGAAGAAATTAAAATTCCCCCCGCAGGGAAGGCACAGTTGCTTCAGCAACTGTATGATCATTTTTTATTTCTGAATAGATTATTATTCGATAATAATATTTTTCTTTTTTTTCAACTATTTATTTATTGGAAAATTAGGATTATTTGAAAAAATAAAAGAATTTTATTTATTTATATAATTTTTTATCGATTTATCCCATGGTTCACAATCAATGGTGGAAACACTATAATAGAACCATGGTTTGCAAATAAATAAAAATAGAAGAAGAAATTTAAAATAAAAAAAATTAACCAATTGGTTCCATATTTTTTTTTGGCTTGGTACACCCGATTTTTTTTCCGCACCCGTATTCACGGGGCAAAATTGTTCTCATTAGGGCTTTTTTTTCCGCTGATGGCGCTTGACAAAATTTTTTTTATATAGATTTCATATAGAAAGGCTTCACAAACGCCGCCATCGGAAAAAAAACGCCCTAATGAGAACATCCTCTGAATACGGGTGCAGATTCTTGAAAACAAGTATCGAGTATCGATACATCGGCCCAAAAAAAGTATCGAGTGGAAGTTCTCGAAAGGTTCCAATTCAAAATCGGCGATACATCAGCAAATATTAGTATTTCTAGTCTTCTTGTATTAAAGGCTCTCGATGGGACCGCGGTGACCACGCAGAAGCGCAGAAGTCAAAAAATCTAGGGTCTTTCATTTTTTCGGATCTTTAGGAGGGCGGACATCAGTGCATATCTAAATTGCTGGGCTGAATCGCTGCCATTCTGAAGATCCGAAAAAATGAGGATTTCTGAACGGATCCCTGACACATCATGATCAACTCCAATTACACCAGCACCACCATCATCTGTTTCCATAATTAATATTGTATCCCTGGTGCAAATGATTTCTCCGCAGTTTTGTAGACCAAATACCTCAGGTATATCAACTTTTTTGAAGAAAAATGTCTTCGAATTTTTATTTTTTTCAAAAAAAATAAACATCATTATGCTTTGCGTTATGTAACAATCAATAATTAGTCATTTTTTTTTGGAAAATTGAAAATTGACAAAGTTCGAAAAAAATTAAATAATTAGTGGAGAAAGAGTGGAGATATTTGTGCGCGATTTCTCCAACCATGTGAAAAAAAAATTTTACTGCTAAGAAATTTTTTCTCAAATCAACAACGAGGAGAAATTTTTGGGTCATATCGTTGCGGCAACCTCCAAGTAACCGAAATCCAACCGAAGTTATTGAACGGTTAAATAACGGTTACAGCAAACTGGCATTCGGTTCATATAACCTTAGAATAACCATTAGACCGTTTCAAAAAAAAAAAAATTCTTTTTTTTTCTCTCCCACCCCCTAAAATCTTAGTATTTAACAAGACAAACCATCTACTATTTCCAATTTTTTTTTTTTTTTTTTTTCCAATGTCGCTCATCGACTTTAAATATTTTCCATTTAAAATACATGTAAGCAGAATGTTCATTTTATACTTTTGTTTATAACTTTATCAATTTTTTAGCTAGAGACTTGGTAATACGACCATTCGAAGGCTCAAAAAAAAAGCTTTAAAATACATATTGAAAAAAAAATTTTGATCAACTGTTTCGTGGCTACAGAACTTTATAAACGTTTATTTCTAAACAAACGATAATTTATTCATTCGAAGACCTCTAGGCATTCATATAAAATAAAAAATTCGGCATATAAAATATAGTGTCTAAAGCTTTTTAAATAATCATCTTGAATTGAAATATATTGATTATTATAAAAGTTATAATTTTTTGAAACACTGAAAAAAAAAACAATGTTATTTGTGCAATTTTTTTATAAACGGATGAATGCTGTTTTCGGTTAGGTGTTTCAAAAAATCATAACTTTCGAAATAATCAGTATATATTTCAATTCAAGATGATTATTTAAAAAGCCTAATTAAAAAGCTTTAGACACAATATCTTAAATGCCGAATTTTTAATTTTATATGAATGCCCAGAGGTCTTCGAGTAAATAAATTATCGTTTGTTTAGAAATAAACGTTTACGTAGTTTTCTAGCCGCGAAACAGTTGATTAAAAATGTCCAAGAAAAAGCAGTAGCTAAGGAAAAGATGTAGCTAAGGAATTGAGGTTGCCGAAAAATTATGTTTCAAGGAAATAATTCCTTAGTCACATTAATTTTTTAGCTACATCTTTTCCTTAGCTACTGCTTTTCCTTGGACATTTTTTATTTATTTTATAAATAATATACATGTAAATTCATTTTTTAAAAATACAAATGTCCAAAAAAAAGCAGCAGCTAAGGAAAAGATGTAGCTAAGGAATTGAGGTTGCCAAAGAATTATGTTTTAAGGAAATAATTCCTTAGTCACATTAATTCCTTAGCTACATCTTTTCCTTAGCAATGTCGCTCATCGACTTTGAATATTTTCCATTTAAAATACATGTAAGCAGAATGTTCATTTTATACTTTTGTTTATAACTTTATCAATTTTTGAGCTAGAGACTTGGTAGTACGACCATTCGAAAGCTCAAAAAAAAGCTTTAAAATACATATTGAAAAAAAAATTTTGATCAACTGTTTCGTGGCTAGAGAACTTTATAAACGTTTATTTCTAAACAAACGATAATTTATTTATTCGAAGACCTCTAGGCATTCATATAAAATAAAAAATTCGGCATATAAAATTTAGTGTCTAAAGCTTTTTGATTAAGCTTTTTAAAAAATCATCTTGAATTGAAATATATTGATTATTATAAAAGTTATGATTTTTTGAAACACTGAAAAAAAAACAATGTTATTTGTGCAATTTTTTTATAAACGAATGAATGCTGTTTTCGGTTAGGTGTTTCAAAAAATACAATTATCCCTGACAGGTATTTTAAATGTTTGAGTATTTTAAAAGTCTTTGAAAATTCTTCTGATACTCCAGTTTTTGGACTTTAAAAAATTTCAATATCATAGCACCGTATTATATAATAGACTCCAATTATTTTTAGAGTTAAATAATTTATTTATGAATCAATTAATAATAATTTAATAATTTTTTCTATCCTTATAGTAACATTTCCAATTTATTCTAGTAATCATGCTGGGGACACCACATCTTTTCCTTACATACATTTGCCAATAGCTATTTAACTATAATTAATTATGGCAAATGTTGATTAGGAAAGGATGTATAGTCAAATAAATCGAGTCGTAATCTAAAATAACGATAGCGAATCTCTTTTTTAATTATTTAAATAAATTATATTTGTATAGACCTCGTAGCTTATGTGAACAAAATTTCAAATTTTATTAACTTGTAAAAATGGTCTCACGGTAGAGTGTAGATTTAGTAATTAGGAAAACGTAGGATCAAACCCGGCTAGAAACGAATTTATGTAAAAAAATATATATGTAAAACGCACTCTTGTTGGAATTATTTTTTTCAAATAATCAGCAGGTATTTTAACCGGATGCAATTGTATTTTTGAGTATCCCGAACCAGGTAGACAACTTCCGTCAGCCCGACTGTCGGCCGACTGAGTGTCCCGACTTATTAAGTCGGAGAAAAGTCGGGATTTTAGTCGGGCCGACGTCAGATATTCTGTTAAATTCCCTTAAAGTAAAAAATTTAGAATATCGATTGCATTTTCCCAAAGAAACTAAATTGTTTCATTCAAACATATAATAATTTTTATTGTTTTCACTAAACATGTATGTTCTTTATTTAATTAACTCATAACTCATAATCTAAGAGATTAATCAAAAAAAGTAATTCTTCATAAATTGTTTAGAATTGAATTTTCAATAATAAACTTCACTCAACCCCATGTCTATCTGCAATGGATAACGATGTATAGAGGCTTGAAGTAACCTAGCAATTTTTTGACATTTTACACATTTTACACAAGAAGACTAGAAATACAGGAGGACTTACCTATCTCGCTCAGTAAAATCAACCGTTATAGAAAGTCGCCGTATTGAGGGAAAAGTAGAGACATAACGTGCGACTTATCGTTTTATTAATGCGCACAATACAAACATACTCTAACAAACATCATGTGTATAATGCTCTATTAGTGTTTGTCAGAGTATGTTTGTATTGTGCGCATTGTAAAAAAAAAGCGATACAAGTCGCGCACGTTACCGTGGTACTACTAGCGCCCCTCAATTATGCGGCGACCGTATAGCGATACGGTTTTTTGAGGCAAGTTCGTCCTCCTGTATTTCTAGTCTTCTTGGTTTTGAAAAAAAAACCAAAAAATGATAATTTTCTAATAAAATAATTTAAAAAAAATCTAATATGCCTATAATTATTAAAAGATTATAATTTTATTAACAAACAAAAATTTTTGCAAATCGCAAATTCTCACAGACGATTTCAATTATTTTTTTTATCAAAATTTATTCAGAAAAAAAAAATCTAATACTTATGCCTAAAATTATTAAAATATTATAACTTTAATATTGAACAAAAATTTTTATTAATAAAATGCTCTTTTTTTATATTAAATACAAAATAAAAATATACTGTCGTACGTCTGTCGGATTTGTGTCGGAATTGTGTCGGATTTACAATTCTCACAGTCGTGTGTCGGAATTGTGTCGGAATTGTGTGAGAATTGTAAAATCTCACAGTCGTGTACAGATGATTCTGACAGCTAACCTCACTTTTAATACATAAACAGAATTGAGTTTTTTCAATAAAAAAATTATTTAAAAAAAATTCTAATGTGTCTTAAATTATAAAAATATTATTTAGAAATTTTTAGACATAATATTTTATTTTTTAAATGCTTCTTACTATTTATTTTTGTGACTTAGAAATTCTTATAGTCGTGTGTCGGTTTTGTGTCGTTTTTGTATGAGATCAGTGCAAAATCCGACTATCGGCTTTTTCGCTAGGGTGATAGATAGACTATTTATGTTTGTAATTTGTTTCTAATCATTCTAATCATGAATATTTTTCAATAGATTAAGCATAATTTTTTGTTTTACTCGAATTAACATTAAAATGACAGCTTGAGGTTATAGTCGATATTTTAGACGACATTTATGAGAAAACGGTTCTCATCCAATTACTGTATATCGAAAATACTAAGCCTGCTGTTTTACCGGCAGGCTAGCGACGAGTAATTTTAAATATGCAACTTTAACAATCATGTTCATGTTTGGATCGGTTTGGATTAAAAACAACAAGTTTAATAAATAAAAAAATCGTCTTGAATATTGTATTAGAATATAATTACCGATTGTTTTAACATCTGTATATTGTATTGTTGACTCAGGTATATTACTATTATGATTATTATCATTATCATGTAGGGAATAAGGTAGCTAACCATACTGCTTTTCCTTGAACATTTTTATTTATTTAATAAATAAAGTACATGTAAATTTATTTAACAAAAATAAAAATGTCCAAGGAAAAGCAGTAGCTAAGAAAAAGATGTAGCTAAAAAATTACAGTTGCCAAGACAATTATATTTTAAGCAACAGTATTTCCTTGAAACATAATTCTTTGGCAACCTTAATTTCTTAGCTACATCTTTTCCTTAGCTACTTCTTTTCCTTGGACATTTTTCATTTATTTTATAAATGAAATACATGTAAATTTGTTTTTTAAAAATACTTATGTCCAAGGAAAAGCAGTAGCTAAGGAATTAATCTGGCTAAGGAATTGAGGTTGCCAAAAAATTATGTTTCAAGGAAATAATTCTTTAGTCACATTAATTCCTTAGCTACATCTTTTCCTTAGCTACTGTTTTTCCTTGGACATTTTTTATTCATTTTATAAATAAAATACATGTAAATTGATTTTTTAAAAATACAAATGTCCAAGAAAAAGCAGTAGCTAAGGAATTAATGTGACTAAGGAATTATTTCTTTGAAACATAATTTTTTGGCAACCTCAATTAACATAAGGAATTATTATTTACATAAGGAATTAAGGTTGCTAAAAAATTATATTTTAAGCAACATTATTTCCATGAAACATAATTCTTCGGCAACCTTAATTTCTTAGCTACATCTTTTCCTTAGCTACTGCTTTTCCTTGGACATTTTTATTTATTTCAGAAATAAAATACATGTCAATTTAATTTTTAAGAATACTAATGTCTAACAAAAAACAGCAGCTAAGAAAAGAATGTAGCTAAGGAAATGAGGTTGCCAAAAAATTATATTTTAAGCAACATTATTTCCTTAAAAAACAATTTTTTGGCAACCTCAATTCCTTAGCTACATCTTTTCCTTAGCTACTGCTTTTCCTTGGACATTTTTATTTTTGTTAAATAAATTTACATGTACTTTATTTATTAAATGAATAAAAATGTTCAAGGAAAAGCAGTATGGTTAGCTACCTTATTTCCTACATGATAATGATAATAATCATAATAGTAATATACCTGAGTCAACAATACAATATATAGATGTTAAAACAATAGGTAATTATATTCTAATACAATATTCAAGACGATTTTTTTATTTATTAAACTTATTGTTTTTAATCCAAACCGATCCAAACATGAACATGATTGTTAAAGTTGCATATTTAAAATTACTCGACGCTAGCCTGCCGGTAAAATAGCAGGCTTAGTATTTTCGATATACAGTAATTGGATGAGAACCGTTTTCTCATGAATGTCGTCTAAAATCTCGACTATAACCTCAAGCTGTCATTTTAATGTTAATTCGAGTAAAACAAAAAATTATGCTTAATCTATTGAAAAATATTTATGATTAGAATGATTAGAAACAAATTACAAACGTAAATAGTCTATCTATCAACAATTTAGTTTCTTTTAGAAAATGCAATCGATATTCTAAATTTTTTACTTTAAGGAGGTTATGCACAAATTACTCTTTTTTTAAAAAATATAATGAGAATGTTCTGAAATTTTGTACACAAGTAGATCTTTTCATTCTGAATACAACGGTATAATTATTTTCTTATGTTGATCGGTTAAATTTTTTGTAATTAATTATTGAAAATAATATTTAACATTGGCTCTTATGGAGATTTCAACCATTTTTTTCGGATAGAAAAAATGATGAAAAAGTCTTGAAAAAAATCACACATATACTAGAAACCGAGTTTTATTAATTGCGCGAAAAATTTTCATATGTTGATCGGTCAATTAATGAGTAATTAATTATAAACTTTACAAAAATTAGATGTGGCAACGTATGGCATATTCAAACACACACACATATATGTGTGTATACCCGCAATCCCATATATTGTATATGGGGCGCAGGCGCTTTTCGCTTTATTTTTTTACAGTGTAGTCGGATTTCAGTTTTGTCTGTGACGTCAGAAGCGCCCCGCAACACCCGCAATGAATTTGTGCATAACCTCCTTAAGGGAATTTAACAAAATATCCGACGTCGGCCCGACTGAAATCCCGACTTTCCTCCGAGTTTATTAAGTCGGGCGCGACACATACTTTTCTACCTGGGGAGTAAGTATTTTAACCAGATACAATTGTATTTCAAATATTCGTCAAACATAATTATCCTGCTAAAAATACTTTTCAATCGGTATTCGAAAACTACTTTTAATGGCGCTTAGAAACACAATATCAAACACAATTGTGTTTCGTCAAAATACCTCAATTTTTTCATCTCGGGTAGCTACTGCTTCTCCTTGGTATTTTTTATTCATTCAATAAATGAAATACATATAACTTACTTTTTAAAAAGAAAAAGGTCCAAAGAAAAGCAGTAGCTAAGGAATAAATGTTGCTTAAACCATAATTTTCCTGGCCACTTTAATTTCTTACACGTATAGCAAAAAGTTTTATAAACATTTCTATAAAACGTTTTTATACAAATTCTTATATAGATTTGGCGCTTTTTTTATAGAATAAATTCTATAAAATTTGTGGTTGATTTTTATAGAATGAATTTATTAATTTTTTATAGGATTTGGTTTATAGGATTATTTTTATAAAAACAATGATTTGTATATATCATAATTATAATAATACTCTGTTCTATAAAAATATTCTTCTATAGAATTTTGAATGATTTTTATAAAATATCCGAAACGGGTCTTGGATACCGTTTAGATATAGTACCTGAAGGTAAAGTTGATATTCAGTTGATAGAATCGGGATATGTCTAGGACATATCCGGACTATGTCCAGTAGATATATAACGGATAAGATCTGGATATCCTGGATATTCAGCATATTCAGACATTCAGTACATTAGTGGACTTTGATTTTTGCCGATGTATCGACAAGCCGATTTTAAATCGTAAAGTATCGAGTATTTTGCCGATGTATCGATACTCGATACTTTTTTCCAGCATCGAAGACCACTACAGTACATGGAATCTGGATACCCAGTGGATACATCTTGGATATATCTATTGGATGTCAGCGAGATATCTAGGGAGATCTTTTGGATATCTTTAAGATAGAACCTGGATATATCCTGGATGAGAAAAAATTTATTCGTTTGAATCCGGATATCCAGTAGATACCCAGACTTATCCAAATATGACACAACTGGACATCCCGTGGATATCCAGAATTTATCCACGCGTATCCAGAAGGTCCATCAAGGATCAGGTTAAATTATATATGTATAATGTATAATCTATAAGACCTAATTAAAATAAAAAAAAACATTAAAACATAAATTTACAGTATATTATTAAAATCTAATGTAAAAAGAAAATTGTAATTTTATAAATCAAATTATAATTGATGAAAATTTTGCGACAAAATTATTCGTATGATACAATAAAGTCAGCCTTAGTGTAATTGAACGAGGAAATATTTGAAGCGTAATTTAAAAAAACAAAACACAGAAAAAATCTTCATCTTGCTTGAATGATTCCCAACAGCGGTATAAGAATCCAATAACTCCCTCCAATAAATTGAAGAGCTGATATCAATTTTATGCAGTAGGACGGATCTGAATAAAATAAAAAGATTAATTATAACAAACAAATAAAATATATAAAAAATATATTATACTTTATTATTATATAAATAGTACCAGGAATAAACAAAAAAGTTAACATGCAGAGCCCAACTATAGTTGAAATAATGTTTCTTGCAGTATTCGTATGTTGACAACCGAGTGCATCGAACAATGTAGATTCTAAATAAACTGAAGTTCCCGCAATGCTTATTCCTCCCGCGAAAGCTAAAAAAATGAATACATAAATCGATTGAGCAGCTGTCAGACTCAGAAGAACAAAACTTCCTAGCCAAGATGACCCTCCAAACAAAAAGCTACGCCATCTTGCAGTTTTTGGTTTCCAATAAGAAGTTGTATTTGGTATGAGTGTCCCAAAACCAGTAGCCATGACTAAAGCTACTCCCTCGGTGATACTTGCTGATGGAAGCTGAATGATGGCCAGCGATGGTAAAAGTATCCATATAAACAAAGCTGCTAGTCGACTTCCCAACCAAGAAATTGTAATCATCCAAAATTTGTTTGATCTAGTAACTACCAAATTCTCATTCCATTTATACAGCAAATTTCCACTGTTGAATGACGAAATACTAAAATGCTCTTCGATGTCATCAAAATCCTGATAACTATAAGTGTCAGATCCTTCTCTAAATAAATCACTATAATTTTGAGAATTTGAATTTTCATTTGTTACTGCCGATGCTTTAAAATTGTTTTCGCGCGCTTTGGCAACATTAGTTATATCTGGGTTAGCTCGACTGTGAAAGACTTTTTCCTCCTCACTAATCAACAAAGTGTACAGACTTGTACTCGATTTTATTGTTGGATATCGCAATACAAGTGTCCCCAGTGCAGTTGGAATAAAAATACAACTCATCAAAAGTAGTCCAATTTGTAGATCAAATCGAGACAACAGAGCAAATATAAATCCTGGAGCAAATATAAAACCTTGAAAATAAATAATTATATATAAATATAAGTATAAGAATTATGATATTTCTAGAATTGTTTTTTAAATATGAAACCTAGAGATGTTGATACTTCTTTAAATGTTAGGGCAAGTGGTAAGTGATTTCTAAAATTTTTTTGTAAGACACTATCAGTTTGGACGAGAAGAAAACTCCCACCTATGCCCATTATTGCACCAGCACTGACACTTGCTAAGTAGACTGCCTGGCCACCTGTCGTCAAATACCCAGATGCCAAAACACCAATTGTTAAAAGAAATACTCCGATAAGGCCAACTAAACTCGGAATCGTTGCAAGGTTCACGATTAACCTTGTCCAAAGATCTAAAAAAAAAAAACCATTACTTGAATATTTTCAAAGCATAATGAAGCTACATTTTATAATATTTTAAATATCTTTTTACGGTAAATTGTAGGATAAATAATTATTATAAATAAGTATTATTGATCCATTAGTCCTATACGGCAAAACCGTACCGTTCATCGGGTGTCTCCGAGGATCATTGCAAAATTATATTTGTGTTTTTTTTTTCAAAAAAATAAGATAAGTCATATTCTGTGGCGGGACAACCACTGCATGTAAATACATGTTTTTTTAATTTTATAAATTTTTTTGGAAAAATTTACGAAATCTCGGACCATTATGAGAGCACCGTCTTTTTTTTGCACTATATACACACAATGTTAAATTGTCCTTTTCATATATTTTTAACATTGAAATTATTAATATTTCTATACAACTTTTATAACAACAATTGCAAGTTATCATTTATTTTATTTGATAAAAATTGCTTTGGACCCGGGAAAAAAAAAGTGATCTTCGAAGATCTTCAAAGATCTTCTATGGAAGATCGTTGAAGATGTCGCTTTTGTCCGCATCAGTGGCTATCACTGACGATCTCCAACGATGTCTGTCTATCGCCAACGATCTATATGAGAATTATGATGTTGAACGATCTAATTAGATATAATTAGATCCGAAAGTAGCAAGATCTACTTATATTGGGAAACGCACAATTCACCACGACGTCTGGTGGTAAATTTCTGGAAACTACCTCTTCCAGTCATTCGTATGTGGTATACACAGTATATATGCTAAATTTTTAAACAAATAATATTTTTACAAATAGTTTGAAATGTCTGGTACAAAATTTTCACCAAAACTGATTAAAAAAAAAAAAAAACAAGACTTTACGTTTCTGGGTGCAACAGTTATTCCAGGAGAAATAGAGATCTGAGTTTCTATGCATTTTCGAGGTTAGACAAACACAGACAAACAACAACCTGTCAAAGTAAAGTCACATATTGATAATATATCAAGTGGCAAACACATGATACTCATCACTTGAATCAATTTTTACACCAATACTCGTAATATGTTCCGCATATACAATACGATTTTCTTCAAGGAAATTTCGTGAGGAATTCGTTTTTCGTGCCCATGAAAGTATATGCTCAATAGTTAATAACATTTTTTTAATAAACAATAAAATTCTATGCTAATGGGATATACTTGACTGGAAGTCATTAGTTTCTTTTTTTGCCAACTGCTTACAGCGATTGGCCACGCCCACAGTGCGTTTCCCAATATGCTTATATATAATTAGATCTCAATAGATCTATTGAGATCTAATTATATCTAACTAGATCTCATTAGATCTAAGTAGATATAATCAGATCTAATCATATCGAAAATGCTGCGGGATCGAATTATATATAAACATATATAATTAGATCTAAATAGATCTAAGTAGATATAATCAGATCTAAGTAGATATAATCAGATCTAATCGTATCGAAAATGCAGCAAGATCTAATTATATCTCGATATATATATACTTATATATGTCGGAGTTTCATAGGAAGCTGCTGTTATTCTTTTGCAATTTTTTCATGTAACGAAAAATTCAAGAAAAAAAAAATTTTTTTTTTAATCATAAAAATACATTCCGGGATCTGTAAAACTGATACTGGGCGAACTGGCAAGAGTTTATGATGGGGAAGCTACCCCTTCCACATTTCTTTTCATAAGAGCCCACCAGAGCGAGTGAGTGAGAGCTATGTTTCTCCATCATAAACTCTTGCCAGTTGGCCTGTACATATAATTTGCCGATCATCAGCCGAGTCGGTTGATTCTCGAATCGTCATGATAAATATTCAAGTGAAACAAATTTTCGTTATTTTTAATTATTGCTGCTATGGTTGAGTAGGTAAGGCTCTGGACTTTCATCAAGAAGATACCGTGTTCAAGTCCAGGTGATGGTAAAAAGTTGTGGTCAAAATCTTTCGGTCCAATAGATCATTATTTATATATATAAAAAAATAAAATTGTATAAACAACTTGAAATTTTTTTTTTTTTTAAATCAATAAATTTTTGGAATCTCAGTAGATCTACTTAGATCTCAGTATATCTAATTAGATCTAAGTATATCTAATTAGATCTAAGTAAATCTAATTTGATCTAAGTATATCTAAGTATATCTGATTAGATCTAATAAGATCTAGTTATATACGAGTAGATCGCGCCACTTTGCGGATCTAATTATATCTAAAGCAGTTAGATCTAATTTGATATACGTAGATCTACGCGATTTTTTCCTGGGTTTCCAGATCGTTCGACATCATAATTCTCATAGAGATCGTTGGCGATAGACAGACATCGTTGGAGATCGTCAGTGATAGTCACTGATGTAGAGTGGGTATAAGCAGAGTGAAGCCATAGATGATTTTTATCTCGGAAGTGACGGAACCCTCTTATACCCACTCCATACGGTGAGCTCGGAAGTGACGAAAACCTCTTATACTCGCTCCATACGGCGAGCACAAAATGTCGGACTAATGGGACCTCGGTGGCTTCACTCTGCTTATACCCACTCTACACTGATGCGGACAAAAGCGACATCTTCAACGATCTTCCATAGACGATCTTTGAAGATCTTCAAAGATCACTTTTTTTTCCCCGGGGAGGTTATTGTTGAGTTGATATAATACCGCGGTACTATACGAGGGTTTAAGACATGTCTTAAATCTTAATACAGATCACTAGCCCGTGGTTTTATACTTACAAACCGTTATTAGTAAAATCCAAAATTATATCCTTTAATTTTTATATAATCTTATAATTAACAAATCTTAATAAATAAAATAAATATATTTTGGAAGCTTGTTGATATTATATGAATTATCAAATTGAAATAGCTTTCCATAAAGAATAGATGACGAATTGACTACATTTAACATCGTCTCTCATAGATTTGCATGTGAGTTGAGTAGAACAATTTCACAATATACTGTTCAAAATTCTGGGTGGCTATAGTAATTTTAAATAGTATTAGAAATTAAATGATTCATACCAGCTAAGTTCAAAAACGCAGTAAATAAAATTGGCGTTCTCATGATATCTTCTTTCCACAAGTCCAATGGTGTTGGCGAATCAATAGATAAGAATCCAAGAATAACACCGTACATCGCACACAAACATGGCACTGTCATCTATATAATGATTAGAATTATTAATATTTTTATTATCATTATTTAATTAATTTATTGAACTGCTAAATCAAGAAATAATTAAAATTTTTACTTCTATTGCGATTGTTCCAACCAGGACAATCCATGAGTATGCATTCCCATCAGGTAAGGTTGGTCCTAATTCTGGAACAGAACTGATAACATTATCGAGATACAGACGACCATCATGTGACATTTTGAAAAAAAAAAATCAGTAAGTAATTTGAATAATATTCTTATTATCGCTGTAACTCATTTTTTTGTTAATGTAAATCAAACAAAATGTCATTGTAGACTGGAGTTAATACACGTATAACCAAAATATACCTCTCTTGCCAGATATACATAGATATATAAATCTTATCAACTGTCGAGTGCTCTGATAAAAAACCAGATAAGAAATAAGACTTATTTTTTACTTTTATATATTTCTTGAAATATTTATCTTGTTACGATTTTTTTATCTTTTTCGAACAAAAAATATTTTTTCTCGTACCTACACTGAGAAAAAAAACTTTTAAAATACAGAACTTTCGTTCTTGCAAAAAAAGTTCTTGGATTATGGAAAAATTTTCTTATATTAAATAAAAAACTTCTTAATTCGAGAACGAAAAATTTCTTGAATTATGAAAACATTGTCTGGAGTTATAACAAATACGTCTTGAATTAAAAAAAAAATTCTTAAATATAATAACAAAAAAGATCTGGTAACGTTTGTTGGGGCATGTGGCCCGCGTTACCCGTTGAAAATTAAAAACTTTCAATACTCCGGCTAGGGCCATGGGTGTCTTAATTCCTCAGATATAATGAAATTATGGTTTTTTACAAAATTTTACGGTTTATTAATAATAACATTATTCAAAAGAAAATTTTCATGTTTATTTTTTTTTTTTCTCAAAAAATATTGGAGATAGCAAAAAAAAAACCGATTATGCGGGCGATAGAGTTTTTTGCGACGCAAAATAAGATCCCGTTACGAATTCTTGGTTACATGTCAAAAAAAATTTTCCAAAAAAAACAAAAAAAACCACGACAAGAAAAATCATGACAGAAAAAATTTTTAAAAAAAATTACGTCATAATAAATTTTTTTTTTTTTAAATAATAAATTTAATATTTCATATAAATTATTTTTCTGGTATGTGTAGCCGTTAGATTTTTTACTCAGCTAGTAGATTTTTACTTAACCTTAATAATAGCCAAGCAATCAATATCTACAACATTTTACTTAGCTAGATTTTGCACTTAGCTATATTTTTATAAAGCTAGATTTTCAACTTAGCTGTGATTGTAGCCAAACAATCAATATCTCCATTATTTTTCTTAGCTAGATTTTTTACTCAGCTGTAATTGTAGTCAAACAATTACTATCAATTTTATTCAACCATTCAAATCTTTGACTCAGTCACTAGATATTTTTTGTGTAAATTTTTTTTTTTTTACTTTTTGTTGTGATTTTTTTTATCGTGATTTTTTTTGTCGAAATTTGTTTTGTCGTGATTTTTTCTGCACGGAGAAAAATTTTCAGCAAATTTTGCTATGGCGCCATATCATTGAGGGTCTATCTTTTGACTATTAAAATATTTACTATCATGTTAACAAAAAAAAACAATTTTTGCTTTGAAAAATTAAAATGTACCATAGCAATTTATATAATGTTTTTTTTTTTGCTATGTTCAGATAAAAAATTACAACGCATTAAGAAATTTTTACCGAGGCCAAATTTATAAGTTAAAATAATCTAGCCTAAAAATTACATTGCACCATAGCAAAATATATTTATTTTTTTTTTTGCTTTGTTATTCATAAAATTTTACGTTGTTGCTGTGGACAAAATTAAAATGATCCTCTGAAAATTTACAATGTGCCATAGTAAAAATTTAATTCTCTTAGAAATCCTATAGGTGTCACTAATAAATACAAAGCAACATGGTTAAAATTACAATGGGCCATAGCAAAAGCAATGTCAACCACCCTCACTTTTTAGCCGACTGCGCAGGCGTGTCTTTGCTTATGTTTCAGTTGTTAATAAAAAACAAACAAATGTTAGCTTTTGTAAATGTTGTTGTGGCGCAGCGGATAACGCGTAGAATTCTGTTCGGAAGGTTTGGGGTTCAAACCCTGGTTTAGGTTAATAAATGAAATAAAATAAAATAAAATAAAATGAAATAAAAAAAAAACAAATAAATAAATTATAGATATTGACAATAAAAAAAAAAATTTTTATAATATTTTCAATAAATGGAATAAATTTTGCGTTTGACCATAACAAAAATTACTATGGTACACAAAAAAAAAATTAGCCACGCCCACACGATATTTTGCTATGACCCATATGAAAATATCATGAAACCGATAGATGGCGCAGCTCAGCTATGGGCCATTGTAAAATTTGCTATGTTTTTTTCGTAAAAAAAAATAAAAAATTCTCTCCGTGTGTCAATTTTTTTTTTTTAAATTTTTTTTGTCGGGAAATCTAATTCTCTATTTCAATTTTACGTTGAGTTATTCATTGCCTAATTTTTCTGAATTGTTGAAAAATTGATTAAAAATAATATAACTCTCAGGATACTGAAGATAGAAACATTGTATTAGGCTCAATTGAAAGTTCTTAAAAAGCTCTGTTGTAGGAAATGTGGGTTATTTTTTGGCCTGAAATGGTTTTTGAGAAAAGAAATCAAATATTTGATTTTTTTCATTTATTTTAAAGTTTTTTTTTTTTTCTTCAAAAACTATTGGAGATGTAAGGAAAAACCCACAATACAGGCGATAGAGTTTTTTGAGACGAAAATATGAGCCTAATATGAAGTCTTTACTCTAATTTTAGGTCAAGTTATTTAATATCTAATTTTTTTTAATTTGTTGAAATCCGTTATAACTTTCGGGATAATGAAGATGGATACATTATACTAGGCTTAAATGAAAGGCCTCACGAAGCTTCATTATGGGATAGTTGGCTTTTTTTTCGGCCTTGAATAGTTTCTGAGAAAAAAAATTAAATACGTGATTATTTTTTTTTTTTCTTTCATAGTTTTTTTTTTTTTGTTCAAAAACTATCGAAGATAGAGGAAAAAACCGACAATGCGGGCGATAGAGTTTTTTGAGACGCAAAAAATAAGCCTAATACGAAGTCTTTATTTTCTTTTTTGGTCAAGTTATTCGATTTCTAATTTTTTTAAATTTGTTTAAAACCGTTATAACTTTCGGGATAATGAAGATAGAGACATCAAACTAGGCTTAAATGAAAGGCCTCATAAAGCTCCATTATGAGATATTTGGTTTTTTTTTCGGCCTTGAATAGTTTCTGAGAAAAAAAATTAAATATGTGATTATTTTTTTTTTTATTTCATAGTTTTTTTTTTTTCTTTCAAAAACTATTGAAGATAGAGGAAAAAACCGATAATGCGGGCGATAGAGTTTTTGAGACGCAAAAAATAAGCCTAATACGAAGTTTTTATTTTTATTTTTGGTTAAGTTATTCGATTTCTAATTTTTTCAAATTTGTTTAAAACCGTTATAACTTTCAGGATAATGAAGATAGAGACATCAAACTAGGCTTAAATGAAAGGCCTCATAAAACTCTGAATCTGCTTTTTCGTTACCTGTAATACCTCTATGTGCTGGTACCCAGTATAAATTGACTATTTTGCCTACATTTTCTAACTGATAGAGTTTATTTTTTAGATACCACACTATGTATTTTGTTGAGTTAGTTTTTAATTTACTGGAAACGGCTAATAAAACACTAAGAGAGTCGGAAAAGATACTGAAATTACCTGGATCTTTTCTCTCGATTAAATTGAGACATTCCTCTATTGCCAAGGCTTCAGCTGTAAAAATACAAGCTATATCGGATGATCTAAATTTATAGAGTGTATCATTGTTACCCATTGCTATCGAAAAGCCTACAAAATTCGCGCCTTCTGTTTTCGATCCGTCTGTAAATTAAAAGGTTTTTGAATCAGTCAGGGTATTTTCAAATATTCGAGTAAATTCTGCATTCGGACAAGGCGACTTATCAATTGTTTTGCCTTGATCTGTAAAGACTCGGGCTTTGTGAAATAATCCGTAAAAATCTAAATCAAAGCACAAAGGCACTTCTGTCGCGTGTATTAGATGACCATATCTACCATGGTCTTTGAAACATTGGTAAATTACTGGCATACCGATTTGGTTAATATGTTTTGGGTTTCTGAGAGGGTTTTCAATGTTTTCTGAAAGTTCTGTGAGTAATGGAATAAGTTTGTGTAATCATTGAAAAAACCCAGAAACTTAGAAAAAATAACGAAGTTCGCCCGCCGGGAATCGAACCCGGGTTTTTTGCTTTCCGGGCAAACGCCTTGACCACTAGACCACAGGGCTTCTTATTTTTTCTAAGTTTCATCAAGTTAACTCCGACGTCCTTCTATGCGTCAATTCATTTTTTATACTAATGTATACGATAGGGTTCTAGAGATGTAGCTTCTTCCCAAAAATCGGAATCTTAAACTTAAAGGTGGTTCTTTAGCTTCAGCTAGAATGATATTGGTGGGAGTACTCCTTCTGTATCCTAATGCTATTCTTAGGGCTTTGAATTGAATTCTATCTAGCCTGATTGCCAGTGCCGTAACAAGGAATTTTTGCGCCCTGGGCAAAATTATATTTTGCGCCCTATTTTAATCGATATAATATATGAAAAAGGAATCATTTGTTAGGTGTATTTAACAATAATATATATAACAAGCAAAACCGCCAGAATATACTGAAATTATTTTATTTTTTAAATATAAATTGTTGTGGATATTAATATAGAAGACAAAATATTTTAAAAGTGATACCTATAGATGAAGAATAGATCATTAGAAAATCAAAACAGTTTTTGTCTTCTGGCGTTGTCGCTGGAAAATTCATCTATGATGTCATCGAAGTCTATTGAAGATACAATCAATTTGGCACAATGATTCTATTGTATTATAGAAACCATTGCAGAGAAATTGATCTAGATAATGAAATAATTTATTTGGTTACATCCAATCTTTAGCAACAGTCACCAATAGCTTTTTGATTAATTAATTATGGCAAATGTATCTAGGGAAAGAATGTAACCAAATATATTAATTCCTAGTCTAAATTAATTCCTTAGCAATATCTCCTATCATAAATTGAAATTATTGTCTAAAATAGCTAAAGAATTCATTTAGACTAGGAAATAATATATTTGGTGATACATTCTTTCCTCAGCAATATTTGGCAATAGCTTTTTCATTAATTAATTATGGAAAATGTTGCTAAGAAAAGGATGTGACCAAAATATCTGAATGATCATAAATGAGAGTAGTCAATTTCTTTCCTGAAAATATAATTTTTTTTTTAATTGTTTAAAAAAGAATATTTTTTTTCTTGTGACGCGCTTCTAAGTGCGCCCCCCTTTACACTGCGCCCTGGGCAGTTGCCCCTCTTGCCCACCCCTTGTTACGGCACTGCTGATTGCTTGTTGTTTAGTGAGTTTATGGAATAAAAAACCACAATACTCGATTCTAGATCTAATTAAGGCTTTATATAGTCTGATCAAAACTATAGGGTCTGCCCCTTGCCAAGTGCTACGAATACAACTTAATATTTTTAAAGGGGTCTGGCATTTTGCTTCAATACTAGATATTTGTTTTTCCCACTCAAAGTTGGAAGATAACCATCGACCAAAAAGTTTTACTATTCTAGAAGAAGTTATTACATTACTGTCAAGATTAATGTCCCACAGACCTCCTTGACCACTACATTTATTAAATACCATGAAGATGCACTTGTTTGCAGCTAAGCTTAGTCCCTTCATTTCCAAATAGCTATTTACGTTATTTGTATCTCTTTCTAAATTATTTATCCCGATTTGTGTGTTCTCATTCGAAGTATAAATTACCACATCATCTGCGAACTCAAGAATTTTACATCCATGATTCGCAATTTCTTTTATATTCAGATATAACGCATAAAGTAATGGACTAAGTACACTTCCTTGAAGAAGACCTTTACTCGTCCACCCTACTTCTTCGAAATCTCCATACTTAGCATGAAGTTTTCTGCTTGAGATTAAATTGTATATAAATGATAGAAGGTTGCCTGGAAGACCTAGATTTTTTAAGTTATCAATAAGTAAATCCGGAAGAACGTTATCATAAGCCCCTTTTATATCTAGAAACATTGCTGACACTTCATTCCCTTTTTCAAAGTCATTAAGGTCATCTGTTGTTAATATTGATAGATTATCAGTGCAAGATCTATTTCTTCTAAATCCAAATTGAGAGTTATTAAATTTCTTATGATGTTCAAGCCACCATGATAGTCTGAAATTAATAAGTTTTTCTAAAAGTTTGCAAAGACAAGGAGCCAAGGAAATGGGTCTTACATTTTGACCATCACTCTTTGGAATAAAGAAGAGCCCATAGTTTCTCCATTCTAGTGGAAATTCCCTAGATGATAAAATATCATTGAATAGTTCTAAGAGAGCTTTAATTGCGTTATCTGGAAGGTAGCTAATAGTTAAGTAATCTATCCCATCGAGACCTGGGCTTGATTTTAGTTTGAGATTATCGAGGGCATAATCGAATTCTACCACAGAATATGGCATATCAAGAAAACCGTCTTGATTTTGGTGGTCAAAAAGCACATTATTTGATACCCACGGAGGACATAAATTTTCCATAATTAATTTTGCAGATTCAACTGCTGTTTGTTTGTATTCATTACCAGAACTACTTTGTGCGAATCTATTTTTAAAATTTTTTATTTTTTTCCAAATATAAGAGGGATCAGTAAATTTATTGAGGCTTTCTATGAACTTTTTGTAGCTGTCTTTTTTAGCATTCCGAGTCACTGTACGAGCTGTTGCTTGAGCTTTTTTGTATTCAATGAAATTATCCCTAGTAGGATCGTATTTTAGATTAAGTAAGGCTATTTTTCTTTTTTTGACAGCACTCTTACAATCATTGTTCCACCAAGAATTCCCTCCTTTGAATATTTTTGATTTTGTCCGCTGATCATTATTAGGATACACTGTTAAAAATAAGTTGAAATTTCAAGCATGTTTCAAGTACATTTGCATTAAATTTCAAGTTTTTTTGATGTAAAATTCAATTTTTTGTGCTGTAAACTGAAATTCATGCACCGTCCTTTAAATTTACAGTAAAAAAACTTGAATTTTCATGTAAAAATCCGTATATATAAAATCTTTTTTTACAGTGCAGTCCCGTGCATCAAATTTCTACTGGAAATATTTTTTAGGTACTGTATACATTAAAATCCAAGCATTTTACTTTAAATTTACAGTACCGGAGTTGAAATTTTTTTCAAGTACCGTACATTAAAATCCAAGCATTCTACCTTAAATTTAAAGTACTGTAGTTGAAATTTTTTTCATGTGCAATGTACTTTAAAAGAAATTCAAGTACATGTGATTGTACAACTGCTTCAACTACATGTACATTGAATTTCAAGCAAACATTTTTAACAGTGTAGTTATTTTTCCAACCTGGAGTACTTTCTTTGATACTTTTTTCTATTGTCTACAAACTTGTTATATCTTAGATAAATTGAATGGGTTTCTTTATTTATGTTTTGGATATATTCGTTAAATTTTAGTTCGCTTACCCTTTGAAAAGTTTCCTAGTCTGTAGTTTTTCGATGGATTTGTTTAACACCCGTACCAAATTTTAATTTATCCGGTATCATATTTATCTTAATTCTTACTGGGTAATGATCACTTCACCATGGATCAACACTTTTATCCCATTCGTCCCCAACGCTTAAGGCCGTGTTAGGATCGGAAAAGGATAAGTTAATAGCAAATTCAGTGCCGTGGGCTTCATTAAAGTGTGTTTTTTCTCCGCTATTTAAAAGGATAATATCTAGATCTTCTACGACTTGTTTTATGTCTTTACCTTCACAGCCTCTTGTATAATCCGAACCCCACCAAACATGGTGAGCGTTGAAATCTCCACCTATTAAGAATTTCCCATCAAATTGAGAGAAAAAATTTTCCCAATCAACAAACTCCATCCTAGTATTCGGCGGTCTGTAACAAGAAATGATAAAAGTTTTTTCACCTCTTATAAAAATTTAAATCCCACATACTTCGATTTTTCCACCACAATTATAAATGTTATTTTTGATTCTATACTTTATACTATTTTCAACAAATATTGCTACCCCACCTTTACCATCATTAAGTCTATCAGTTCTAACAATATCAAATCCCTTTAATGAAATATTATCACCTGGTTTGAGCCATGTTTCTTGAATCAGTAGTAAATCGACTTCCTCCACACGATGTTGAAGCTCAGCTAACTTTCTCTTCATGCTACGGCAGTTCCATTGAATTATTGTACATGAAGATTGGCTAGCCATTGTTGTTATGACTTGAAGGATACATTCGTTTTTTAATTATTGGCATTAGCTCCATCAGTAGTTCTTTGGGTTTATCAATATGGCATACGGCATTGACAATATACCTTAAGATTTGATCAACTTCAAGGTCAGTCTCTTGTGTGGTTTCTTCGATTCCACTATGTTGTTGACTTTGAGCAATAGTTTTTTGGCTAAATGATCTATTATAAGTTTGTTGGGAGTAATTTGCACTGTTATTTGTTTTATCTTCTATTACATTTGGTTTTTTATTTTGAACGGCAACTTCCCAACTTTTTTGGACTTCAGCTTGCGAGTTTTGGGTTGGTTTATCCATATATGTAATACTACTATATTGCTA
Source organism: Aphidius gifuensis (assembly GCF_014905175.1). Taxonomy (NCBI): domain Eukaryota; kingdom Metazoa; phylum Arthropoda; class Insecta; order Hymenoptera; family Braconidae; genus Aphidius; species Aphidius gifuensis. The sequence continues at coordinate 8,545,834 of NC_057791.1, read as the reverse complement.
ACATCCTATCTTCCCAATAAGTGAAGCTTTTCTGGAGGCAAGAGCGTCGACGATATGTCCTTCTCTTTTCAGAGCAGTAAAAAATGAGAAAGAGTAGGGAGCGTAGGGAGGGTTCGGATTAACTCGACAACTCATCAATACTATTTTTACTTTCTCACGTATATTAAATAAATAAAATAAAATATTTTAAAATAATTGAAATAACTAAATGAAAAAAAAAAAAAATGAATGAAAAAATTATTTTACTTTATTCAATATTTATTATTCAAATAATATAATTATTCGTACATTTAAATATATTTGTATACATATGTATACAATATACATATACATATGTATACATTGTGTTGGTGAGTTGTCGAGTTAATCCGAACCCTCCCTACGCTCCCCACTCTTTCTCATTTTTTACTGTTCTGAAAAAAGAAGGAAATATCGTCGACGCTCTTGCCTTCAGAGACACAAAGCGGCCATATTAGCAATATAGTAGTATTACATATATGGGTTTATCCCAGTCTTTGGTTATTTCCATGGAGGTGTATAAGGAGGGTAATCTCTCGAATTTCACTGAAGCTCACAGAATGGAGCAAGTCAGTACACATTATCGCCAGTGACGGCGCTAGTCTCATCAAGATCCGAAGTCACATGGTATTTTTGTTTACATTTTTTTTTATTTGTGTGGCTCAGTTAGAGTATTCCTTTATGTTGTAAAAAAATAATCCAACTCAATAATATACATTATTTATTTAACAAATGAAATTGAAGCAATACATTTTAATAAAAAACAATACCAAGGGTATTGTAACAAGCAATGGCTAAGGAAAATTTAATGTTAAATAGATAATTTTTTATTAAAAAGATTATTCCAAATAAATTTTATTTCGATTACATGTGATGCCAAAGTTGACATAAGAAATAATAATAGTCTAATTGAAGTTTTTAAAAAAAATATAAAAAATAAACAACTTATTGAGGATGAATATCAAATGCGTGTTGTACAAAATGTTTATGATGGCATTAATGCATAAAAAGCAGAAAAACCAAGTTTTTTAAATAAATTAGTTGGAAAAGAAAAAAAGACAAAAAAATCACCAGAGGGTTTGTATTTGTATGGTGCTGATGGTGATATTGGAAAAACCATGTTGATGGATCTCTTTTATGATTGTTGTATAAGGTAATTTATTACAATTTTTTAAATAATAATATAAATAAATAATTAATAAATATCATTGTTTACAGATTAGACTAGATGTACATGGAAGAACATCAACAAAACGTAAAAAACAATAAATAGTAGCACAGAACTTTTTATTACTTGCATAACTTTTTATTAAAATATACTGCTATAATTTTATTTGTTTACTAAATAAAAAAAATACTAAAGACAAGCAGTGGACAAGGAAAAAATGGAGCTAAGAAATTAATGCAATGATATTTATTAATTATTTATTTATATTATTATTAAAATAATTGTAATAAATTACCTTATACAACAATCATAAAAGAGATCCATCAACATGGTTTTTCCAATATCATCATCAGCACCATACAATACAAACCCTCTGGTGGTTTTTTTGTCTTTCCTTCTTTTCCAACTAATTTATCTAAAAAACTTGGTTTTTCTGGTTTTTATGCATTAATGCTATCATAAACATTTTGTAAATTTTGTACAACACGCATTTGATATTCATCCTCAATAAGTTGTCTATTTTTTATATTTTTTTTTTAAACTTCAATTGGACTATTATTATTTTTTAAGTCAACATTTGCATCACATGTAATTGAAATGAAATTTATTTGGAATGATCTTTTTAATAAAAAATTATTTATTAAACATTAAATTTTCCTTAGCCATTACTTACCCTTGGTACTTTTTTTTATTAAAATGTATTGCTTTAATTTTATTTGTTAAATAAATAATGTATTATTGAGTTGAATTATTTTTTTACAACATAAAGGAATACTCTAACTGAGCCACACAAGAAAAAAAAAATGTAAACAAAAAAACACCATGTGACTTCGGATCTTCTCGCTACTAGCGTCATCACTGGCAGAAAAATGTACTGACTTGCTCCATTCCGTGAGCTTCAACAGCTCCCTATGCTAATACACAGTGTGACGTCACAGATTACCCTCCTTATAAAACTCCATGGTTATTTCATTATTGCTTTTGGTTGGTAAGTAAGGGAATTCTTTTTTATTATTACTATAACTATTATTCTTGATAACGTTATTCCATGCTTCCACCATTTATTTGGTGTTTTCCAGCCATTAATAATTCTCTTTGCTTGGATATATCCAACATTTTCCATTGCCATGATTCTGTTTAGATTTCTTGCTAATTTGAATACTTTTTACTTGGTGTACCAAGCCTTATGATTGTCTCCACAGTTTAAGGAGGTTATGCACAAATTCATTGCGGGTGTTGCGGGGCGCTTCTGACGTCACAGACAAAACTGAAATCTGGCTACACTGTAAAAAAATAAAGTGAAAAGCGCCTGCGCCCCGTATACAATATATGGGATTGCGGGTATGTGTGTGTGTTTGAACATGCCATACGTTGCCACATCTAATTTTTGTAAAGTTTATAATTAATTTCTCATTAATTGACCGATCAACATATGAAAATTTTTCGCGCAATTAATAAAACTCGGTTTCTAGTATATGTGTGATTTTTTTCAAGACTTCCCTGGTAGAAATAATCTCTCCGGATTTTCTCCGGATTATCTCCGGATTTCTCCGGATTGTCTCCTGACTTTCTCCGGATCGTCTCCGGATTTCTCCGGATTTTCTACGCAATTGAGACTTCCGGAGATATTATTCCGGAGTTTTTTCGGGTTTTCTCCGGATTTTCTCCGGATTTTTTCAGAAAAAATTTCTTTATTATTTTTCGTATGTAAACTCTTATTTCTACTTTTTCTTATTAATTTTTCCATTTTTTTGTGTTTGTTTTTTTAAGTCAAAATTCCGGAAAAAATCCGGAGACATTATAGAAATAGTCTGGAGATTACTCCGTACATATCTCCGGAAGTCTCAATTACGTAGAAAATCCGGAGAAATCCGGGGAAATCCGGAGAAATCCAGAGAAATCCAGAGAAATCCGGAGAAATCCAGAGAAAATCCGGAGAGATTATTTCTACCAGGGTTTTTCATCATTTTTTCTATCCGAAAAAAATGGTTGAAATCTCCATAAGAGCCAATGTTACATATTATTTTCAATAATTAATTACAAAAAATTTAACCGATCAACATAAGAAAATAATTATACCGTTGTATTCAGAATGGAAAGATCTACTTGTGTACAAAATTTCAGAACATTCTCATTATATGTATTTAAAAAAAAAAGAGTAATTTCTGCATAACCTCCTTAAACATTTTGGATTGCACTCTTGAACATCTGGATGCTTAGGTTGTCCACATATCAGACAGGTATCATCACCTTGACAACCTTGTGCGAAATGACCAAAGCGTCCACATTTATAGCATTGTTTCACATTTGCGGTATAAAAGTATTGACTGGAATCACTGGAATCCTCATTCTTCTATAGGGATCTGACCTATTCACCATGACATCTGGTGGCGCACAGTGAACTATTTCCAGACCATTGAAACTACATGCAAGAAGACTAGAAATACAGGAGGACGAACTTGCCTCAAAAAACCGTATCGCTATACGGTCGCCGCATAATTGAGGGGCGCTAGTAGTAACACGGTAACGTGCGCGACTTGTATCGCTTTTTTTTACAATGCGCACAATACAAACATACTCTGACAAACACTAATAGAGCATTATACACATGATGTTTGTTAGAGTCAAGAAGACTAGATAAATGAAGTAATTACCAAATTTTTTCCAACTAAGTATATTGAGCCATTTTATTTGTTAAATAAATATATAAGATATCAAGGAGAAGCAGTGGCTAAGAAAAGATGTAGCTCGGAAATTAATGTTGCCAAACAATTATGTTTTAGGAAAGTAATGTTGCTTGAAACAGAATTTTTTTGGCAACTGTAGTTCCTTAGCTACATCTTTTCCTCAACTACTGCTTTTCCTTGGACAGTTTATTATTTATCAAATAAATAATATACATGTAATTTTCTTTGAAATAAATAAAAATGTTCAAGGAAACGCGTAGCTAAAGAAAAGATGTAGCTAAGGAATTAGGGTTGCCAAAGAATTATGTTTAAAAAAATTAATGTGGTTTAAAATATAATTCTTTGGCAACCTCAATTCCTTAGCTACATCTTTTTCTTAGCTACTGCTTTTCCTGGGACATTTGTATTTTTAAAAAATAAATTTACATGTATTTTATTCATAAAATGGAATTAAGGTTGCCAAAGAATTATATTTTAAGCAACATTATTTCCTTGAAACATAATTCTTTGGCAACCTCAATCCCTTAGCTACATCTTTTCCTTAGCTACTGCTTTTCCTTGGACATTTGAATTTTAAAAAAATAAATTTACATGTATTTTATTCATAAAATAAATAAAAATGTCCAAGGAAAAGCAGTAGCTAAGGAAAAGATGCGTGGCTAAGGAATTACAGTTGCTTAAAAAATAATTCCTTATACCCACTCCAGCAACTGTAATTCCTTAGCTCCATCTTTCCCTTAGCTACTGCTTGTTCTTGGGATTTTTATTTATTTAATAAATAAATGACATGTATTTATCGAATAAAAAAAAATTGTGGCATGAAGGTTCCACTAAAAAATCATAGAAGGCGCTGGGAACGCAGTGTAAGATACCTCAATGTATGAAACCACCGATGTAAGATACAGTATCTTACATGGTATCTTACCTACCCAACACTGGTTCTCTAGTCTTCATGGGTTTAATCATGGTAGAAATATACAGGTAGGTCCATGCGCATACGTTTTTTTAAGCCAATAAGAAGTGCTGACCACCGGTTGCCATATTGGTTAAAGTGGCGCGACTTTATTTAAATCATAAATTAAAATACATATTAAAGATGATCTTAATAAAAGATTAAAATAATAAAAATACATAAACACATGATTAATTATATAAAAAATAAAAAATAAAATACATATTAAGTTTTGTTACATATTTTTTTCAACTTATTTTTCTTTTTTTTTTTTTTTATCTTCTATAATTTGCTCATTAAAAACTCTGAGTCAAATGTACGTACAAGTATGTACCAAACATTGTATTGCATCCAGTGCAATATTTATATCGTTCTTGTTATCCAAACTTCTAGTTTGTTAACTAAATTTGTAAAAATTTCTTTTATTTTTTCAAATTGTTTTTTTGTGAAAAAGTAAAAGTTCAATTTCTAATTGTTTTGCAACATCTATAAATACGTAGAATTATCAAATAATATTTTTAAAGTTTTTATTTATGATTAATGTAACTTTTAAGCATGCCATACATAAATAATTAATAGTACAATAATAATAATATGACGGACACACAGATTTACACACATGCAAACAAGATGGCCGCCAATGAACTGCGCAGTAGATTTTTATTTTCGTCCGAGGCATGGACATACCTGTATATTTCTACCATGGGTTTAATCATATATGTTTTTTTAACATTACATATATGGGTTTAATACTTTCATACCGATATGAAAGTATTAAACCGGTATAATACCGGTATGAAAGTATGAAACTTAGGAACGCCCCTATCGCATCAAAATTGTCTACCACACCAGCACCCGCAGTCCAATTCACAGGGCATTACAATTTATGGCTTTTTTCCTCCACTGACGGCGTTTGTGGAGCTTTTGTATGTGAAATCTATATAAAAAAAATTTTACAAGCGCCATCACCGGCAAAAAAAAGCCCTAAATTGTAAAAAATTTGACCTGTGAATTGGACTGCCGTATTCACAGGGCATTACAATTTCGGGCTTTTTTCATCCACCGGTGGCGCTTGTAGCGCTTTTATATGTAAAATCTATATAAAAAAAAATTTTAGAAGCGCCATCAGTGGCAAAAAAAAGTCCTAAATTGTATAAAATTTGCCCTGTGAATATGGGTGCTGCATAAAACTCTCGACTGTCAAATTTTTTGTTGATATATTAATAGATGTATTACAGAATAAAAAAATAATATGAACAATATTTGATTATAAAAACAACAACAGCACCCGTATTCAGAGGATGTTCTCATTAGGGCGTTTTTTTTCCGATGGTGGCGTTTGTGGAGCTTTTCTATGTGAAATCTATATAAAAAGTTCACAAGCGCCGCCATCGGAAAAAAAAAGCCCTAATGAGAACATCCTCTGAATACGGGTGCAGAATTCATTTAGCCAAAAAAATTAACATGCAGGCAACATCCTTTCTTTAGCTAATATTTTTCCTATAGCTTTTCATTAATTTAAATAAACAAAAAGCTATGGAAAAAATATTAGCTAAAGAAAGGATGTTGCCTGCATGTTAATTTTTTTGGCTAAATGAATTCTGTAAAAATTAACATGTAAACAACTTCCTTTCCTTAGCTACCATCACCGGCAAAAAAAAGCTCTAAATTGTATAAAATTTGCCCTGCAGTCCAATTCACAGGGCATTACAATTTAAGGCTTTTTTCACCACTCACGGCGCTTGTGAAGCTTTTGTATGGAAAATCTATATAAAAAAAATTTTTACAAGCGCTATCAGCGGCAAAAAAAGCCCTAAATTGTAAAAAATTTGCCCTGTGAATTGGACTGGTTGTATTTGCTTTGGTTATTGCGAACTCTTGTTTCATTAAGTTCCGACTCTACAATGATGAACCATAAATCAAGTTTGTCTCTGTAAAAATTTGGAATGCTTGATTTACCAACTGAACACACGAACTTTTCATCGAGAATGTCTGCAAGTACGGATTTTTGTCCTACATTGAAAGCTGGTATTTTTTCATTGTCGCTTTCTTTGTCATCATTATCACCTTGGTTTTCAAGCTAATTCAAGTACTCCAAGAATGGATTGAGTTGATCATGGTTTATTTCATATGTTCATAGTGCCAGCACTGCTCCATTATAATTTCAAATATTTGAATGGGTTTTTCTCATAGCTAGTTTTCGATTCATCAAGTTGTCTTTTTGTTGGCCCAGACCGAGGCCCTCGGCCAGCAGTCCAATTCACAGGGCATTACAATTTAGGGCTTTTTTCCTCTACTGGCGGCGCTTGTAGAGCTTTTGTATGTGAAATCTATATAAAAAAAATTTGACAAGCGCCACCACCGGCAAAAAAAAGCCCTAAATTGTAAAAAATTTGCCTTGTGAATTGTACTGCAGCTATTGAATGCTCCCTTGATAACCACACCACAATTTATTACTAATTAATTACCAGTAACTAGAGAATTATAAATTGGTTATAATAAATATTATGCAATATTAGTTTGCATAATAACAATTGTTTAAATCATTTATTTATAATAATAATGAAACGTAAAGCTTGAAATTATAAACAACATGAAAAAACTTATATTTGTTAAATTTTATATATCAAAATTTCCCTGACTATTATATATGAAACAAAATCCCTCAGAACTGTATTATTACTACAATGTAATGTACTTCATGTAAGAAACCAAGCCATGTAAACTACTGTAATTTACACGGTATCTTACTGGCGTCAACTGTCAAGTATCTGGCAACCCTGGTTCCATTCTCAATTCGAGATTTCGAGTTGTGGCAACGCTGGTACAAATGTGCAATGTGTAGTCTTTAATCTTTATACTTTACAGTTTACATATATATATACTGCTTATAGTTTATAATCTCAATTCCCAATATTGAAAAAAACATTTAATTGCGTTGTTGATTGAATCACTTGAAAGTATGTTTATAATTACTTTTAAAAAACTAAATTAACTATAATTATTGTTAAAAAATAGTAAGTTTGTGCTTACAGTGACAATCCTATTTCCATCATGGGGAAAAACAAATCCCAAAGGACTAAAAATAATACCAAGGTAATAAATTTTCTACCTAAACTTATCGAATTTTTATCGTATTATCAATCATATTAATCAACTCAAAATTCTGATTTTCAGCCATCAAATAGCAGCCGAAGTGCAGAACTTCTTAGCAAAGCAATGTCAAACGTTGTTGGTTTTTCAGTTCCTAAAGATTGTGATTACGTTCAAAGACTTTCTATAGGCAATCTAAATGACATTGACATTGACCAAAGTTTTCAGCTTGTATTAAAAAAAATGACTAAAAAAGATGCAACAACTAAGTTTAAAGTAAGCTAAAATAAAACACAAATGACCATCGAAAACAAATAATGAAAATATTTATCCATTCATTTAGGCTCTTCAGGAGTTTTCCCAAATGTGTAATGAGTCAAGTATTGAAATAGTTGAGTCAATCTTACCATTTTGGCCAAGGCACTATTTAGCATTATCCGTTGATCTTGAGCATCGTGTACGTGAAGCAGCTCAACTAGCTCATGCATCGCTTGTCAAACGGGCTGGTAGAAATATTGCAATATATTTAAAACGAATTGCTGGCGTATGGTTTACATCTCAATTTGATACATATCCATTAACAGCTTCAGCTGCAATGAACTCCTTTAACGATACATTTCCAGATAAAAAATTAAACGATGCAATAATTTATTGTCAAAATGAAATATTGTCATATATACGTGACAACATAATTGTACAAACACCTCAAACAATGAACACAAACAAATTACTAACGCCTGAAGAACTTGAAACAAAGTATCAACGTATTTTAATATGTAGTCTTCAGAGTTATTCTTACTATCATAAGAGAATACCACCTCAACAAATTGAAAAAACAATGCACATTCATCAACAAATAATAAGTAATACAAAATTTTGGAAACTATCGAAACATGAAAATACACTTATTAAAACTGCATTCTTTAACGTCTTATCATCAATAATTAATACTGCAACGAGTTTAATAAACGATGAAAAAAAAAGAGCAATGACTTCAATAATGAATTGTCTTGATGATTCAGATCCTGGTATATTGTCAGCTGTCTGGGAATGTATTGTTATTGCAATTGATAAAATAAATGATTGGCATAATTCAGTCAGTACGGAGAAATTGGTACTACCAAAATTATGGAGAGTACTCAAAAATGGTGGACAAGGTTGTGCAAGTGTTGTTTATCCGAGTTTATTGCCGTTACTAAGTCAATTTCACAAATTCAATAGTGATGATAAAAAAAATTGTTATTATAATTTTTTTGATAATATGAAAATTGGATTTTCACAAAAGACAGTACAAATGAGTCGTTCAGAAATATTTTCGATAACAAAATCATTCGTTGAATGTTTTAGGTATACAGTGTTATTAAATAACGACGATCTCGATTTTTGTAGTGGGTTATTGCAAAATCAACTAATGCCTTTGATTGAATCTTGTATGTTGGAATACTCGAAAAACAAAAAAATCATGTTCCACGAGGTGACACAACTTGTTAGATATTGGAGTAAAAATCGTGAAAATAAAAAATACCAATCTTACCAAAAATTGGTTGAGTTATTTTGGATTCAACTTGAGAAAATTTTCTTCAAATTAAGTGATAGTACGATGAATAATAACGATGAAATTCAGATTTCGAACATTTTTCATGCTAAAATTGAATTACTTACGAGCTTGCAATATACTCCGGTTCAATCGCGCCATGGTCGTCATGTTCAATTTGCTGATTGTGATGATTTTATTAATAGAAAAGAAATAGTTGAAATAATATCGAACAATAATGATGAAGCATTCGATAATGAACTTGTTCAATTAGTGTCAAAAGTGTGCATTAACTTTTTGAATAATATTGAAAATGAAAACTCGAGGAAACGTATTGATTATCTAAACCAACTTACATTAACGTTTGAAAGTGAAAAACTATTTATTGAGATGACAAAAGGAAATGAAAGTTTATTTGAATTTTATAACAAAAACTTGAAAAATTGGTTGGCTGAAAAAAAATTTGATTCAAATTCTGTTGTACAGTTGACATTTATGTTGTATAGTTACATGACTGATTATGAAAAAAAAATGATTCTTGATTCCTTAAATGATTTCGATGATGACAATATTTTAAGTGAAGCTCTCACAGTGTGTCTTGTTAATAAAAATCGTAAAGATTATCAGATAAATAATTGGTTGAAGCAACAACAAGTAACTGATTATCTTATTAAAGTATCGAAAAAAATCTGTGATAAAAATGAGACTGAAAAATCACTCGATGTTGGTTTGATTATTTTGGCATTCAGATCTATAAACAGTAAGGTAAGTGTGAATCAGGAAGCAATTGATGGAATAGCATCAGTGTTTTGTGAAAAATTAAATAATCACGATGAATTAGTAGACAATCCAATGGTCGATTTAGTTTTGCAATTGCTCGAGCTCACTTGGACGCATCAAGACTGTACAAGTGGTTCACTGAAGCTGTTAAGAAGTCTATTTGGTTTGACTTTACATGACAATATATCGTTATCTGTAAAGAAAAAAACACGTGAAAATTGGAAGTCTGGTTTGAAAAAAATAAATAAAAAATTATTATCAGATAAATTACTCGATTTTCAAAGTGAATGCATTAGTATATTATTCAAGAAATTATACTCATCAAGCAATGCAAATGTCGATGACATGGTCGATATTGTTTTCGACTTTATCGAATCATCATGCTATTATGATTATTATTCAGCTCTGAGCATGATGATTCAATTTAATTTATCGCAAAAACATATATTTACAGAATGGATACCACAAGTTGCTGATTTAATACTTTACGGTGAAATATTATCGGGTTATTTTCATCTTTCAAATCCAATTCGTAGTTTACCGGTGGACAAACCAATGACATACATTATCTCTGAAAAAGAAGTGATTCCTGATAAAACTGAATCTTGTCTTCAGTGGGCCTTGCTTAATGTAAAACTCTTAATTAAATTGCTGGTTAAGCTGGCCGACCATCATGTTGCCGAGGACTCTAGTGACAAGGGTTATCTTGCCGATTTACACCACATCATCAACAGCATCTTATTAATCGTGAGTCTCAGTGATTTATATGGCAACCACTATAAATCAGCAAAGAATTATGATTCTATTAAGAAATTGAATGAATTATTAAATGTCGATTGCATTGAACTTCGTAAAAAAGTACCAAAATTTATATGGGGTAACGTGTTGAACGAATCAAAAAAAGTGGATGATTTTTGGATTGAATTTGGTAGTATATTCAATCAATTTTTAAGGCATTATTATCTCGATGACAAACATTTGTTAGAGATAAAACTAAATAGTGATGGTAAATTGAGGAAATTCTTGGAACTCGATAATAATTTATTAACACTAGCACATCATATCAATGCTGTTGTATTGGCGAGAAATCTTGTTGGCGGTAGACAACATGATATTCTGTGCCGAGATGTACTCATCAAAATAATAAAACGATGTCAGAATAATAATTTTCTGTTAGTTAATGCAAACAGTGGAATTGACGTTGACAATGTATCTTGGGAAGACTTTTATTTGCCTTTAGAAGTCATCAGGTTGTTTACACAATTTGTCAAGACAGCACCAACTGTTATGAATTCAACTCTTTGGGATGCTGTGTGTGTTTATCTTGCATCTTGGCAGTTTTCAGTTAATAAATCGAAACATAATCATCATGATTTGAAGGTACAATGCTTCATCGTTGCTGTGAGTAATATGTTTTGTGAGGTACAAAGTTTAATGAATCGCCACGAGAAAAATACAATCTGCGAGTTACCACCAACTCTTCTATCTGAATGGAATGATGTATTCGCTGAGGATATTCACCGTGGTATTGTAACTACATGGATGTATTATGCTGATTTATACAATAAAAAAAATGACTATCTTATGCCAATTGTCATGCTAAACTATCTTGGAAATGCTGTTAAATTACTTAATGGTAATTTATTCTTTAAGACAGACAGTGGAAATACTTCACCCGAAGTAACCAGCAATGAGTTAATTAAATTTTCGTTTAAACTGTCTTCATCATCTGTACCAAGTCTTCAATTGTCATCGTATTTTATGCTTAATAGAATGATCCCGAAGCTCGTTGAGCTGGATAAAAATTCAATGGACAAGGATAATTTTGATTCAAAAACATTGATTATATCAAATTTCAAAGATTCATTGAAAAGTACACAGAATATTGTTGATGCAATGTTGAGTGGTCTTAAGCTTTGCGATAATATCAGTTGTACAATTCAATCATATACTGATTCGTATACTTATACACTAGCTTATCTCCTCGTCTGGGCAAATGTACTAGAAATTTGTAGTCACGCACATGCTGATTTACGTTATCAATATGCTGAAAAACTCAAAGATGATTTTTTTCCATCGCTGTTGAACAATATATTCCGTTTAATGCCAGCTGAAATATTACAGGAGACAAAGAGTCGTCTTCCAATTCCGCATCTAAGTGATATATTTAAAAATCCTCCAGTACTCAATTTCAATCAGAGTTTGAGTGATTTGAAAATCGATCATATTGCATGTTGGATTTATGTCAATTGTTTGAGGTTCTTACCAGTTGCCGTTAGACAGTGGTGGAGCACTCTCGACCCAAAAGCTAGCAGTGTTGTTGAAAAGATAACAATGCTTTATGTTACTCCAATTTTATGCCAAGAAGAATTGTTGAAGAAACGTATCGAAGTTCCCAATATGGTGATAAAGGTTCATCCAAGTGCCCGTGAAGTTATCGCACTTTATCAAATGGATGATACTAGGCTGGAATTGAACATGGTATTGCCAGTTAATTATCCACTCGGACCTGTTTCTGTTGAACCTGGACAGTATGCCTGTGGTGCTGCTAATTGGAAGAATTGTCATATGCAACTTTCAATATTTCTTACTCATCAGGTAAATGCTTTTTAAGATTGTGGCCGGGAAATTTATTGGTTATTTTTTTTTTCGTTGGGTAGTGGAAAAAAATATTTTCCCTGTATTCAATCCTACTTAAAGTTATAAGTCTGGTTTTTTACCGTTATTTTACTTTGATTTTTTACCGAAAAGAGGTGGTGCCACCGACTTGCGAATTTTCTGTAAAAACTATTAAAAGAAGTCAACAAATGGTGAAATAGATTTCTAAAATTCATGCAATTGAAAGGTTTGTACAAATTCTGGTCTCAATTTTCAAAAACACTAGTGAGCTTACCGGGTAATAAGCGTAATAAGTCTCATAAGTCGGTGATCCGTAACCTCATCATTTTTAATTTATTTAATATCTTTCTAATTATTAAAATTCTTAAAAAAGTTATTAATAAAAATATGAGGTAACGCCTATAGCTTGGGTGTTGAAGTTGTCAATTTTGACAGTAAATATCTCAAAAAAACCACACAATAAAAATTAGAAAAAATTTGACCATGTAGATAATTATTTTATTTAAAGAGGTTATGCAGCTAACCTTGTTATTTTAAAATATAATAAGAATGTTTTGAAATGCTGTAAACAGTTAGATTTTTTTATTCTGAATACGATGGTATAATTATTCTCTTATGTTGATCGGTTGAATTTTTTGTAATCAATTATTAAAGACGTTATTTAAGGTTGTTTTTAAATGAAATTCCCGTAATTTAATTTTCGATTTTTTTTTTTTTAATGTTTAAGGGAGTTCGAACGAAAAAAGTACAAACAAGAAATGTGACCTAGTGGGCCCCTCAATGCTATAGTAAAAATTTATAAAATTTTATGCGGCACCTTTCACTTTTTTCTGCGTAGACGGTCCTGTTTTCCACCAATACATGTGCGGTTGTGTGTATCTACATGCACACAAACGTATTTTGTTACCTCCACTCCTTCACTCTTTGACTTTTTTTTTTTTTTTAAACAATGATTGTTTAACTTTCTAGCAGATAACTTGAATTTTTTTTTTTTCTATAATTATTCTAAGATTTTAAAGTTTCATACAGATAGTTTTTTATTTAGGTCTGAATTTAAGAACACGGTAAAAATTTGATATATGTTGTTTTTTTTTTAACATTTTTCGACTTTCCCGTAAACGTACACGTTAAAAGTTGTTGACTTTAAACATTAATAACTATTTTACTGGCAGGTATAGACTTCTGAAATTTTGGCATAAGATGGATAACTTTCATTTTTATTAAGGTTTACATTTAAGATGGATTTCATAAACCTACTCTAAAAATTTAATAAAAAGTTAAATAGAATCGAGTGTTGTTCGAACTCCCTTAATATAAACAATAAAAATGATGAATTAAATAAATTACAATTTGTTACAAACAAGAAAGCGTTTTCAATGAATTAATTTTTTTGAAGATTTTTCAATGAAAGAGTTTTCAATGAAGAATTTTTTTAATGATTCAATCGACGACGCTTCATCTGTAGACTCTCCTATATTTTTTTGAAGTTTTTTGGTCGTTTACTTTTTTTTTTATTAAACAAAATGTAGTGTCAGAATTTGTTTTTGCAAGATATTTTTTGAACCGCCGAACCGAATTAGTTGATGTTAAATGAAATTTATTTTTTTTTTTTCCCAAATGCAATTACCATAATTATTTTCAATTTTTGGGCCTTATTAGATTTAATATTCCCATTTTTCGATAGGGCCCAATTTCAAATATTGACAGATCGATTCCGGCAATGTTTCAATCGATTACGCGTCATCTGTAGACTTTCCGTTATTTTTTTGAAATTTTTCGGTCATTTATTTTTTTTTTTATTAAACAACAGAAATAAACAACATTAGAAAATAAAACAAAACAAAAAAAATAGTCATTTATTTTACAATAAAATGAAAAAACAAATCAAACAACAAGAAAAAAAATAAAAAATCCTACGGAACACTAAGGGTGCACCTTGGGGGACTTGACTATATTTTTTTTTTAATTGTATCTCTATTAATTATTGATTCTAAATATTTTTTTTTCTAGTTATTTAATAATCGTTGATTTAACAATGCGATATAATCAAAACTCTATACATTTATAATTTTCTCTTATTAAACATTTCTATGGCTTTACATAACCGATATATTGTAATTCATTATATATATATTTATACCATTCTAAAATTCGATGTTTTATAATTCTGTGTTATAATTCTGCAAATCTATACATTTCAGATTCGAACTTTTTGCACTTCGATCATTTTTCTATACTCCAGTATGTCGGTAATGTAACTATCGTAGGGCTTAAATGATAACTAAAATGATAATATTTTTGAACTTAGTGGGACATGTTGAAATCTGTACTGATTTTAGGCGCGAAGTATACTCTATATGATTGAGATACAATTGAATTTATTTTTTTACAACAATTTAAAGACAATGTAATTCACTATGATTCAAATTCAACATAAAACCGGATGAATTGATGTTCATGATAATTATAAAAAATGAATATATGACTCAATGATTTTATTTTTGTATTGAAGTTAATTGCTTTATAATTTGATTTGTTGTATAAATTTAAAAAAAAACAAGGACGCACATTGGCTTAGAATAAGATGAGGCTAAAAAATTATGTGGTGAAATTTCCTTAGCCACTGATTGTCTTTGGTATTTTTTTATGTTATTTAACAAAGAAAATACATGTAATTTATTTTTTTTAAAACAAACATGTCCAAGGAAAAGTAGTAGCTCAGGAATTAATGTAGCCAGAAAAATTATGTGGTAAGCAACATTCCTTAGCTCCATTTTTGCTTTAGCTACAGACATTTTCTTGGACATTTTTATTGAAAAAAAAAAAAAAAAAATAACATGTATTTTATTTATTAAATAAATAAATAAATATTATACCAAGGACAAGCAGTAGCTAGAAAAAAATGTAGCTAAGGAAAAGCAGTAGGCAACATTTTTGATTAAAAAAAAAATAAATTACATATATTTTATTTAATCAAAAATTAAAAATACCAAAGACAAGCAGTAGCTAAGAAAAATATTGGCAATTTAAAAATCAACAGAAAAGAGGATTAATTTTGCTGATATTTATTCATCAGAATATAGAATTGATGATAAAACTGCTGATGATTGAGACAATGATGATGATTATAAGCTAAAACATAAATTATCCTCATTTTTTAGTAGCAAAAAATTAGAAAGTGACTCAAATGACTATTCATTCAATTTGGATTATAAAAAAAATTAATTTGATATTTCACTTTTGGATTTTGATGGAATGATAAGGTTTAGGTATTCATCAGTTGCAGAAAATCGTCTTAATAAAAAGCAGAACTAAAAGAAATATGGGAAGAATATAAAAATATAAAAATGAAAAATACATATCTTTATAAAAGATGCAAAGATATTTTGGCTAAATTAAAAATCATATAAAATAATATTCAATAAAATATTCAACATATTGTCGAATGAAAAGTAAAAAATGATTTTGAGGAAAAAAAAATTTTTTACATCAAAAAAATTGATAATTTAGAAAAAGAATATGCAAAATTTCATGATATTCATGAAGCTAATAATCAAGAAAATATATAACCTTGGTAATAATTGTTTTCTAAAGTTAAATGATGAAAAAATTTAATATTTATTGAATAAACAAGAAAAGAAAAAAAGCTACAACTTGCTGAAATAAAAATTAAATTTTTTGAAAAAAAAAAAAAAATTAATTATATTATAAGTGAAAAAATTAAATATTATGAAAATATATTTGGTGAAAATTTAACGATGACTAAATATGAAAATTTATTGGAATCTAAAAATCTAAGAATTGATAGGCTTGATGAACGAGATAATGATTTTTTTAAATGTCAAAATAATTTCCATTGGACTGTTCCTGTAAGTTGTTAAATATACTAATTAGAAAATAATTTTATAAATATTTATTTGAGCTTCATTCTAAGTATTAACACAAGTTGATGAGTACTTGAATGTTAGCAATTTGATACGTTAAAATTATCATCAAAAATAAAAAATATTGATGATGAAAATTTAAAAAAAAGAAAATTAATTTTTGATCAACGAAAAAAAAGAGTAATTATTTAAGAGTAATAATTTAAGAAAAATAAATAATAAAATTCAACAAGAATTATTTCTTCTGGTAAATCCAAAATCATGAGAAAATCAATATACATCAATGTATATTCATCAAATTAAATTAATGATTTAAAGCTGAAAATTAAAGAAATTGTAAATACATTAAGGGAGTACTTCTGCGATAATCGAAATAGAAAGTTTAGGAAAAAGCATAGTGTTAATTGCAACAAAAAGTCTATATCGGAGCCCGTAATTTTTGCCTGATACTGTACAAATTTCAGCCAATCACGGCCAAGTTGTGTTCGGGAAAACGCTCGGATAGATGTGTACTTGTGTTTGTGTGAATCTATGATGCTTGTTGTGACAGCTGTTTATTTAGTTGTAAATTAAGGTTATCAATATTGGAATATGCATTTATTTATTCATTTAATTTTTTAAAATAATTAATTTGTTTAAAAATAATTGGAAATTTTAATTCCATAAAATTATAGTTTGTTATTCTTTTAGATGTTTGTATGTATATGTGTGATATATAAAATAAGTGGAGAGTTGCGCGCGACGCATCATTGCTACTCGGATACACTCGGCCTCACGTTCATGTCAAATATTAATAAATTTTGCAAACTTTAATTAACAATATCTCTGATTCTAGAAAGTTCAAGCGTTTAATTTTTTTTCAAAATTTCCTAAATTATATCAATTTTGACATATTAATTTTTTATGAAATTTGTAAGAACCGTTTTTTGATTGTCATTAAACTTACCCATAATATATAAAATAATATCGAAGCAATATAACTACTTAATGCACAAAACAAATATAATATGTCATTGGTATTATAATTTTCATAATTCATTTGCATCACGTTCAATCATTTTTTGACATATTCCAATCATATTCCAAGACTTTCAATTTCGTCATTTGATAAATTATTGTAATCAACAACTTTGACAGAAATTGATATATTTTAAAAATTAATTTAAACATCCAGTTGTCAGTCAATTTATTTTATTTCAAATGAAAAAGAAAAAAAAAATTTAAAACAAAATCCAATCAATTAACAAAGACACAAACACTTATTTTGTAAATAAAAAAATAATTTGATAAATATTAAATGATAAATTAAACTTGATTAAATATTAAAATCATTTAAATATAATTTTTTTTAGTAAAAAAAACAGCGTAGACACAAGCTACACAAAACATTGTTCCTTGAAAAATAAAAAAAATAAATATCAATAAATTATAATTAGATTTGTGATTGTTAATTAATAATATATAGTAAATTAATATATTTATTTTTAACATACGTTTAAATAATTTCCATGAGGATAACTGTCTGCTTCAGCATCCCAAAGACAACGATTGCCCATTTTAACACCACACTCTTTGCTCACCAATAACAACATTAACTATAAATTTATATTGTTTATAATTAAGCTCTAAAATAATAATAATAAATATCTAATTAATTATTAATATATATATATATATATATACCACATATTAATTATTTATTGGACAATATTATAATCAATATAAATTACTAAGAAAAAGAAGTAACTAAAGAAAAGATAGAGCTAAGCAAATAATGTTGCTTATTACATAATTTTTTTGGCAACATTAATTCCTGAGCTTCATCTTTTCCTTAGCTACTGCTTGTCCTTGGTATTTTGTTATTTATTAACTAAATAAAAATGTCTAAGGACAAGCAGTACTAAGAAATTATGTGGTGAGCAACATTAATTCCTTAGCTCCATCTTTTCCTTAGCTACTGGTTTTCCTTGGTATTTCATTTATTTATTTGCCAAATAAAATTATTAAAATTTATTTTGATAAATTAAAATACCAAGGAAAAGCAGTAGCTAAGGAAATAATGTTGCTTATCATCTAATTTTTCTGGCTACATTAATTCCTTAGCCACATCTTTTCCTTAGATAGTGCTTGTCCTTGATATTTTTTTTTATTAAAATCAGTTGAAGTAATTTTATTTAAAATAAATAAAATAATTACCAAGGAAAAGATAATAGTTATACTTACATTGATTATTCAATAAATTTTACTTGCCACAACTATTCAAAATATAACAGTTAAATATAAACAAAACTTATCAAAAGTTGGAAATAATATTTAAATGTTTTTTTGTATTTTAGTCTTAGTTTTGTATTCTATATTTACCATAAGATTATTTTTGTAGTAGGTAAAAAAGATTTCTAAGTCGACTGTATTTTCGCTTTTACCATCACATTATCGACTGAAAACACTGAACTTGCACTGTCGAACTTTTTGCACTTCGGCACACTTGTATTTCTATATTTTTCTAATTCTATGTATTTTATTTTCTAAGTTTTTCCATTTCGATAAATAAATAATTACTAAATTTAGAAAACCTAGCCATTGACAATTCTGAACTATGCATAATCTATTACTTTACATTTTATGTTTTTTCATATTCGGTTTTTATCAAATACATATCATTTGCAATATATTAAAAATAAAATTTTACAAATAGTCCGTAAGACATAGGCAAAAACAGTATGTGACACTGGCAATATCCAAATTCAGCCCCGTGGCACTCCCACGGTGAGGGACGTGACTTATCGTCCATTCTGGCTTCTATGACCATCCGGAGTCATTTTTATTTTTTGACTTGTTTCGTCTAGTTCGGCCAAGTTCAAAATAATGAACTTAGAAAAAAAAATAAATTTTACAAAAAAAAACCAAGTGTTTTTTTTTATATTTACATTTTTTTACTTAGCTGTAATTGTAGCGAAACAATCAATATCTACATTATTTCACTAGCAAAATTTTTTACTTAGCTAGATGTTTTACTAAGCTGTAATTGTAACAAAACAATCAATATCTACATTATTTCACTAGCAAAATTTTTTACTTAGCTACATTGTTTACTTAGCTACATTTTTTACTTAGCTAGATTTTTTACTTAGCTAGATTTTGAACTTAGCTGTAATTGTAACAAAACAATCCATATCTACATTATTTTACCAGCAATATTTTTTTCTTAGCTAGATATTTTACTTAGCTAGATTTTTTACGTAGCTAGATTTTATACTTAGCTGTAATTGTAACAAAACAATCAATATCTACATTATTTTACCAGCAATATTTTTTTCTTAGCTAGATATTTTACTTAGCCAGATTTTGTACTTAGCTGTAATTTTAGCTCAACAATCAAAATCTACATTATTTTACTTAGCTTCATCTTTTCTTTAGCTAGATTTTTTACTTAGCTACATTTTTTCTTTAGCAACATCTTTTCCTTAGCTAGATTTTTTACTTAGGGGTGCCACGGGGCTGAATTTGGGTACAGCCGTCTCTAGGACCCAGAACACGTTGCACCTATTTCCAATCATTTTTATTGTCTGCCGTCCACAGGTAAGCCAGGTAAAAAATCGATAATTTAATACTTTTAATTTTATTATATTAAGTTAATTTTAAAATTCCAATCAAATAAGTTATCATCCGGTCGAGATATTAATTTTTGAAAATTGAAAAAAACATGAATTATAGCGTAAGTCTAAACTGATTGGCGAGCTAGGTTAATTTTCTTTAATGTATTTTAAATATAAAAAAAAAAAATCCAATCAAAAAAAAAATCATTAAAAGGGTTAAAAAAATTATTAAAAATTAAATTGAATTGTAGAGTAATGCGGGGGCTGAGCGGTATGGGGAATACAGAGGGGCGTGAAAATAATAGAGTGATGGGAGTTTTTTATCTTTTTTTTCTCTATAGTTGTCCTCTTCTAATATAAACTCCAAGCTGACTGCCAAACTCCCCACCACTCTATTATTTTCACGCTCAGCCCCCGCATTACTACCTTATTTTTGCATTTGCATACGACTATGGCAGCTTCACATGAAAGCAACAACAAGCGCCTTCATATTTTTCTATCGCGACAAACATTTCTTGTCGGCGAATCGTTATTGTGGGACCCGCAATAACTCCCGCAATACGGGACCAAGAATAGCACTCCTGGTTTGTGTGTATGCGTGTGCGACTTAAAACTTTTTTTTTTTATTTAAATATTATTAAACAGTATCCTATCGATACCAAAATATTAATATCAAGAGACTCGGTAGAGTCTCGCCTCAATTTTTAAAAAGCGAGACTCTTTACCGGGTATAAGTATTTCAAGTCAGTGGTCCGTGACTTCGTCGTTTTTAATTTATCAAATGGCGTTCTAATTATTTGTTAAAAAAAAAAATAAAAATAGTTTCACTATGTATATCGATGCCTCTCTTTCCAATAAGCCTACTCTCGATTTTTTCCAACAAATAATAAAAAAGATATAAGAGTCAGTAAAAACCAGGTATTAAATCTTACTAAAAAATAAATTTTCAAGCTGAAATGTCTAATTTCTTCGGATACGTTGCGCATACCCCGCATACCCGCTATCCCTCTGATTTTCTATATATGTGTGTATGCAGCCGCATTCGTTAGTTATTTATCATTGATGGTATAGCAAAATTTGTTTCTTTTTCCTTTTATTCAAAGCGTACATATATAGTATATATATATACACGTTTAAATTTTTATATTTCAGAAAATTAGTATTCGATTATTATTTATTATTTATTATGGTATTCACGGTCAATTTAAAGTAGACGAATTACAAATATAATTTATTATTAATTTAAACAAAATAAGTGAAATAAAAACAAAACATAAATTTACAATTAATGTCGCCAAAAAGCTTCAATTTTTAAATACCTGTTTATTCATCATACCTTTAATAATCAAAAGACGTAAAATATCCAAAAGAATGTCAAAATTTTGAAGTATAAAGTTGAATAGTTTGCTGGATAAAAAAAAATTTTTTTAAAAATTAGGCGCTATTTCGATACATGGTATAATAATAATATAATAAATAATAAAAACTGCAGCGCCTAATTTTTTTTAAAATTTTTTTTTATCCAGCAAATTATTCAACTTTATTCACGACATTCTTTTGGATATTTTACGTCTTTTGATTATTAAAGGTATGATGAATAGACTGGTATTTAAAAATTGAGGCTTTTTGGCGACATTAATTGTAAATTTATGTTTTGTTTTTATTGATAATATTATGATAATATTATCAATATTATATCGTAATTAACATTATTATTATTATAAATATTATTATTCATAAAATTATTGTTATTATTATTTTATTAAATTAATTATGAATAGACTGGTATTTAAAAATTGAGGCTTTTTGGCGACATTAATTGTAAATTTATGTTTTGTTTTTATTGATAATATTATGATAATATTATCAATATTATATCGTAATTAACATTATTATTATTATAAATATTATTATTCATAAAATTATTGTTATTATTATTTTATTAAATTAATTATATATTATCAATATTTATATATGAATGGTATTGTCAATATCAATATGATTCTTATTATTATTATGAGTATTATATCGATATTATTATTATTATTATTATTATTATTATCGATGATATTTTTGAAATCATTGTTATTTTATTCATACTATGGTTATATATATATATATGGTTAAATATACATATACTCAAGAAAAAAAAAAAAAAGGGGGTAACAACCTTTGATAAAGGAAAAAGGGCGTATGTCCAAGGATTTACGCTTTTTTTCCGTTATCAAAATAATTTTTAATAAAAGATGACGGCCGTATTTCCAATTTTATTTGAAATTTATTTAATGGCAGGATTTTCTAAATTATTAATTGTTTACTGATAATTATAAATAATTTATTATTTATAAAAAAAACATGAAAATAATTACAAATCTTCATCTTTTATTAAAAATGATTTCGATAATGTAAAAAAAGGCATAAGTCCCTGAACATACGCCCTTTATCCTTTATAGAAAGTTGTTACGCCTTTCTTCCTTTTTTTTCAACCTTAAAATTAGATGAAAAACCCGAAAATTTATAAATTTGCGTTTACGCCCTTTTTCTTTCAATAGAAAAAAAAATTCCCAAAAATGGCACTTACGCCCTTTTTCCATTAATGTGACGATATTAATAATAAAATTTATAATAATAATATTCGAAATATAAACACTAATAATTATTAATATTTATATTTGAATATTATTGTCAGTATTATTATTATTATTATTATTATTATTATTATTATTATTATTATGATTATTATTATTCCGCGAGATATCCAGCGTGACATGCAACTACTCCGAAAGCAGTTTCACTACCCTCGCGCGTGCTCGCAACACGCTAATTTTTTTTTTAAACAGAAATAATAACGAAAAAGTCAAAAATTAGATGTGGCAACGTATGGCATGTTCAAACACACACACACGCGCAGTCCCATATATTGTATACGGATCGCAAGCTTTTTACAGTGCAGCCCAATCTCTGTTTTGTCTGTGACGCCAGAAGCGTCCCGCAACTTCCGCAATGAATTTGTGCATTTGTGCATTACTTCTTTAAGGGGTGTCCAACGACAGTTTTAGAATATCGTGGTGGGGATAAGTCCTATCTCTTATACATTAAAAAAAGTACGGTGCCGAACCCAAGAAAATGAAATCTTTTTTTTTCAATCGGTCATAAAACATGATTTTTACGATATAAGACTTTATTTCATAATTACAAAATGTTTATTGACATATTTTATCAGGTTTTTGGTAGTATGTGTGTCTTTAATCCATCTGGATAGACACATACATAATACCATAGCCAAAAAACATGGGACAGCACGACAAATAAAAGAAAGGAAACGACCGCTGATGATAGAAAATTTAATAAATAAAAATTGAATTCGTCGTAAGATCCTAAGACAAAAATGATCTATGAGGGCTTTCAAAATCCGAATTATAAAGAACTACAAAGTGATAAAAAAAACATCCCTATCCCTATGTGTTGAAGTTGTCAACTTTGACATCAATTATCTTAAAAAAAACACTCACGAAAATTTTTAAAAAACTTATCAAAATAGATAATTATTCTGACTTTCATTTGAGACCAAAAAATCACGAATACACACGGAAAAAAATTTACATTTTTTTTTAATAGAATAGCATAGCAATTTTTGCGTTGTGTTACAGTAAGCTGGTACCATAAGAGCATCATATTAAAAATCGAGATGGAACATAGTAATTTTCATTGAAGAACGCCACCTATACTGGCCATGCGACCTTCCTCGGTGTAACATAGTAATTTTTGAAATGGTCAAACGCAAAATTTGCTTTGTTTATAAACGCTCAAAAAAAATATTATAAATAAATATTTTTCTTTGTTTTTTTTTTTTTACAATAAATACGTAGACTTAAAAAATCGGCCAGGCTCAGGATTTGAACTCTGTACCTTTCGAGTACAAACCCTACTCGGCATCCGTTGCGCCACGATAACGCACGTGAAAAAAAAAATTTATTTGTTTTACATCAACAATCGGAAAATAAGCAAAGTCACGCCTGCGCAGTCGACTAAAAAGTGGGGGCAGTTGACATTTCTGAGTCCGTCATCAATTTTGCTATGCCCCATCGTAATTTTAAATATGTTGCTTTGTATTTGTTAGTGACACCTACAGGAATTCCAAGAAAGTTATTAAAATTACTATGCTACATTGTAAATTTTCAGAGGATCATTTTAATTTTTTCCACAATAACAGAGTAAGTTTTATAAATATACAAAAAAAAAAAAAATATTTTTTGCTATGCTACATTGTAATTTTGAGGCTGGATTATTTTAAATTTTAAATTTGGTTTCTGTAAAAATTTCTTTTTGCGTTGTAATTTTTTCATCGGGAAATAGCAAAAAAAAAAACATGAGAAATTGCTATGCTACATTTTAATTTTTCAAGACTACTATTGTTTTTTTTCGTTAAAATGATATTAAATATTTCAATAGTCAAAAGATAGTTCTTTGGTAATGTGGCAGCATAGTAAAATTTGGTGAAAATTTTTCTCCGTGCAATAACGGGAAATATCTTTTACCTTCGACCTTAAAAAGTAAGACCAAAAAAAGACCTGGTAACGTTTGTTGGGGCGTGTGGCCCGCGTTACCCGTTGAAAATTAAAAATTTTCAATACTCCGGCTAGGGCCATGATTATTTCAAATTATTGCTGAAATATAATTTAATGGTTTATCAACAATAACATTACTCGAATCAAGGCTTTTTTTGGAGCCTCATAAACATTTTATTTCAACTCTATGATGACATTTTTTGGTCCGTTTTTTTGATTTTTTTTTCGGCGAGTCATAACTTTTGTTATAATCAAGATAGGAAGTTCGTATTAGGCTCAAATTATGCGCCTTAAAAAAATCTAGTGACGGCATTCGGGTTTTTTTTTTCTCTCAATAACAGTTTTCGAGCAAAAAAATTAAATATCCGAATTTTTTGTCAAATTTTGAAGTTTTTTTTTTTTTTCTCAAAAACTATTATAGATAGGGGAAAAAACCCATTATGCGGGCGATAGAGTTTTTTGAGACGCATAATATAAGCCTTATACGAAGTCTCTCTATTGATTTCGCGTTGAGTTATTCATTGCGCCGTTTTTCAGTTTTTTTTCGGCGAGCCATAACTTTTGTTATAATCAAGATAGAGAGTTCGTATTAGGCTCAAATTATGCGCCTCAAAAAAATCTAGTAACGGCATTAGGGGTTTTTTTCTCTCTCATCAACGGTTTTCGAGAAAACCAATTAAATATCGGAATTTTTTTTTTCGATTTTATAGTTTTTTTTTTTTTTTTCAAAAAACTATTATAAATGGAAAGGGATTTTGCAAAGCGGGCGATAGAGTTTTCTGAGACACATAAATTGAGCCTAATACGAAGTCTCTATTATGATTTTGCGTCGAGTTATTTATTGCGCCGTTTTTATAACTTGTAAAATTTTCACATAAAAACGTATGTACTATTTTAAGTTACATAAATAATAATTTAAGAATAATGAAATATAAAACAGAAAAAATTTACGAACAAAAAACCTTTGGTGATAAATACTCTCTGATGGATAGTTTAGACACCACAAATTTTTAAGTAAGAAAAAAAATTTTTTCAAAATTTACATTTTAATTTTTTGATTAAAAACTATTATCAATAGAGCAAAAAACCTATTACGCGGGCGATAGAGTTTTTTAATGCGCTTCTTTTGAGCCTAGTACGAAGTCTCTCGGTTACTTAGTTCGTAAGTTATGAGCGTTTTTTTTTTTTCGCCGATGAATTCAAGACTGCGGCTGAGCCTATGGCTCCTAGCCTCCGTAAAAAAAATCTGCGAATTCACATTTCTAGAATCAACCTTAATATAACAATCAATAAAATTCATAAAAAATAATAAATGTCGACATTTATGTGGATCTCTTATTTTTGATATTTATTTTATGAGATAATTAAATGCTATTCAAAGTAAGGATAACTTTCTTTTTATTTTATTATTTTTTAAATCTGTTCAGAATGTAATCAAGTTTACTTTTCAAATTGATACTATACTATGTATTTTAATTATATATTAAACATTACTGTGAATTTTTGTGATTACCAAAAAAGAGAAATCTTGTGTAATCATAGGTATAATCTTGTATGTAATACTAATATGTAATTCCCCCTCGGATTATTTGTTAATTAATGGATTTTACAATTTTACATTGCACATTGGGCACGATTTTGCCCTGGTAGAAATTTACCGGTAAAATCGACTTAATATCGAGATAACGTATTTAACCTGAAAATGTTTCCCTATATGCTTACACATGTTATCTCGATATTAAGTCGGGCCCGACGTCGATTCGACGGAGCATTTCTACCAGGGTGACCTAGAGAATTTCTCAAATAGGAGACTCGGAAACGTTCACAATAACTTACATGCATGCACACAAATTTATCATATATACGTGTAAACCATGGAGTAAACTGAATGTTTCTGAGTCTCCCACTTTGAGAGACTGTGAATGAGGGGCTGTTTTTACAGGAATGCTTTACGACAGTCCATTTAAATATATGTATTATATAGTCCAATGAAAAGCTACACTTTCCACCGGAGTTTATTCTCCGGGTCTTTAGTCTCTTTGGTTATGTATCATACAAGAAGACTAGTATTTCAATATATAATACCATTGACCATCAACAAAACTAATGATATGTTGAAAATGTAAAAAAAAAAAAAAAAAAAATTTTTTTTTTTTCGTATAGTTAATTATTTATATTGTTGTGGACTCAATCAATTTTATGTGATTGAATTTTTTTTTTTTTTCCTACACTAAATATCTAAACGGGACCGAACCGAGAACTTTTGGGGCCGGAGGCGAGCGCGTTATCCGATTGACCGCGAGATCGAATATAGAAATCGAAAATTAATTCTGATACATAAAGAACTTTGGAATTGACAGAAATATTAATTTTTTTCTTCGAATAATAACTTGGCTGATATCGCACGTCCGAGATGTGACATCCCAATATCAGTTGACTTTCCAGAAAATTTAAGCAATATATAAATTAATCTTAGTGATTTTTTCGTTACAGAATGGATCGATTTGGGATGGTCTCATGATGTGGAAGAAAAATCTCGATAAAAAATTCGCCGGTGTTGAAGAATGTTACATTTGTTTCAGTATATTTCACATTAATACTTATCAAATACCAAAACTTTCTTGTCACACGTGTCGTAAAAAGTTCCATGCTCCATGTTTGGTAAGTTACTTGATTAAAAAATAACGGCATCAATAAATTGAATAATCAATATGTTTTTTTTTCAGTACAAATGGTTCAGCACAAGTCAAAAGTCAACATGTCCTATTTGCAGAAATATTTTTTGATCGTTTTTCATTAAGATTTAAGTTATTTTGTAATAATAAAACTTGTAATTTTTGAGGAACATTCAAAGCAAACATGCGATAATAAAATATCTATAAAATTTATCCAATAAATAGTTAAAATATTCACAATTAAACTGTGTAAATAAAAAATCCCAGGTAATCCTTTCATTCTTCTGGAAGTTTTTGCGAAAGGAAAGTTCATTAAATAACTTTAAAAGAATCGTAGAGACTTCATATGAAAATTCTGAAATAATTTTATAATCAATACCATCAAGTCCAGGGCTAGATTTTAAATTGAGTTTATACTATGTTGATATCTTTGTTCAACCCGTAAAATATAATCAAGGTGAAGAAGTTTATTACTGAAAATACAATGGCCCCGAGACTAAAGTCTCGGGTCTTTGTATATTACTAATTGTCTCACATATTATTGTCAACTCAGCGCATTTTTTCAATCATGGCCACATTATTACAAAATATCATACACTCAGTGTTATACTTTTAATAACTGATTTACAAATTCTATCATTGATGTGTATTATTGAATACTGCAATATTTAACCCACTTCCCAGATATTATTTACAAGCTACTATACAGAATGTATATTATAACATTCTTTCTCTCTTTAAAAAAAATTTTTACATGCAAAAAATAAAAATTATGATGGTTCAACAATACATATAACATTACAGAATATGTCATATTACGACATAATCCGCCAAATTTTTATGTCAGTTTATGGCATAATATGACGGTATATGGAAAATTCTATTATTACAATAAATAATAATAAAAAATTAATTATTCAAATTTTAATTATTGGAAGGTTTTATCAATTTATTTATTTATCAATTTTTTTTTTCATTTATCTACAATTTTTTTTTTTATTTAATATAACTATTAAATTATAATTTTACAACAAATTTTGTAATAATATCAGAATTACCAATATGTAACAAAAACAAACTGAATGATAACAATTTTTCTTTAAAACTTACAAAATTGTGTGATAATCGACATTAGTCCCTTAGCCATTCGCTAAATGTATTTTAATCTATTTTTACAAATCGAGCTAAGAAAAAAATGTAGCTAAGAAATTAATGCAGACAACCAGACAATATTTTTAGTTTAGACAATATTTTTAACTTTTTTCCGCCATTTCTCCAACCTAAAATTTAATCCAACTTTTTTCCACTCCACCTAAAAATTTATCGGAATTTCTCGCCAGCGCGGATTTCGAAATATTTTTTTGGCACTCTCTTTCTATGTCATTCCAGCTATGCCCAGAATAGAGCTCTCTCTATCAGATTCAGGGTAACAAACTCATAAAGTTGTGCAGCAGTCCAATTCACAGGGCATTACAATTTAGGGCTTTTTTCCTCCACTGGCGGCGCTTGTGAAGATTTTGTATGTGAAATCTATATAAAAAAAATTTTAAAAGCGCTATCAACGGCAAAAAAAAGCCCTAAATTGTAAAAAATTTGCCCTGTGAATTGGACTGCTGCTGCTGAAATTTTCAGTGATAGAAAAAAGTTAACAAAAAATATAAAAAATACTAATAGCTTCTTAATGCAGCTAAAATGAATTATGTCAAAATTTATTCAAAAAATATGTATTAATTACTCAAAAACTGTAATTGAAATTCGAAATTTTTTTTTTTCGAATTTGGTGTACCTGGTCATCTCTAAAGATAGGACTAAGATTTTAAACCACGCCCCTGATGACACTCTGATGACATCTTAACTTTTCCCGTAAAAATCATTGTAATAACTTCAAGACTCAATCACCATTTTAATTTCATAGAGTTGTCACCTGAAATTAAAATGCGATTTTTAGTTTCACGTTGTAGCTAGCCCAGTGATTTTTGAATTGTCCATCCCGAGTGGAAAATGAGATCCAGGCAGTCCGATTCTGATCCGAATCGGATTCAGTATGGCTAAGGTAATCCGGATCCGGGTTTCCTGACCCTTTTCGGATCGGCTATGGCTGAGGCTAACCGGATCTGGCTATTCTTACTATTTCCTGATCCGAATTGGATCCCGATTGCCAGACTTGAATCGAAGTGTGATTTTTTTTTCAAAGTCAACATCCGTGTTCAGTCAGGTTTGACTAAGGTAAGCCGGATCCGGGCTTCTTGACTCTTTTCGGATCTGAATCGGATCTGGGTAACCGGACTTTAATCGGAGTTTATTTTTTTTCAAAGTTATCTCCAGGTTCGCTCAGGTTCGGCTAAGGTAAGCCGGATCCGGGTTCCCTGGCTCTTTTCGGATCCGGGATGCCGGACTATAATCAGAGTTTATTTTTTAGGGAATTTTAATTTCCTATTGTTTTCGCTTTTCTTCTGGACCCCCCCCCCCCCAACTATGGTAGACACCCCCCCAAAAAATTTTCTAAGTCCCTTAATCTTAACCAATACAATATATATGGAAAATATAAAGAAAAATATAGGAAAGTCACTGAATATAAAGAAAAAAAAGCTAAATATGGGAAAATATCAGTGAATATAAAGAAAAATATAGAAAAGTGACTGAATATAAAGAAAAAAACGATAAATATGGGAAAATATCAGTAAATATAAAGGAGAATATAGGAAAATATCAAAGAAAAATCGGTAAATATAAAGGAAAATATAGAAAAGTGACTGAATATAAAGAAAAAAACGATAAATAAGGGAACATATCAATTATGCCCAAAAAAAATTTCTAAGTCCCTTAATTAATCTAAACAAGATGAATATGGAAAATAAAGAAAAATATAGAAAAATAAAGAATATATAAACGAATAAACGAAAATATAGAAAAATCACTGAATATAAAGAAAAATACGATAATTATAGGAAAATATTAGAAAAATATGAGTAAACAAAAAAGAAAAGTATAGCAAAATATCATGGAAAAATCATATTTAACAACAAGATTTTTCAACAAAAAGATTTAAAAAAAATTATTAACATGATAAATTATTAAATAAAAACAAAACATAAATTTACAATTAATGTCGCCAAAAAGCCTCAATTTTTAAATACCTGTCTATTCATCATACCTTTAATAATCAAAAGACGTAAAATATCCAAAAGAATGTCAAAATTTTGAAGTATAAAGTTGAATAATTTGCTGGATAAAAAAAAATTTAAAAAAAAATTAGGCGCTGCAGTTTTTATTATTCATTATATTATTATTATATCATGTATCGAAATAGCGCCTAATTTTTTAAAAAATTTTTTTTTATCCAGCAAATTATTCAACTTTATACTTCAAAATTTTGACATTCTTTTGGATATTTTACGTCTTTTGATTATTAAAGGTATGATGAATAGACAGGTATTTAAAAATTGAGGCTTTTTGGCGACATTAATTGTAAATTTATGTTTTGTTTTTATTTCACTTATTTTGTTTAAATTAATAATAAATTATATTTGTAATTCGTCTACTTTAAATTGACCGTGAATACCATAATAAATAATAAATAATAATCGAATACTAATTTTCTGGAATATAAAAATTTAAACGTGTATATATACTATATATGTACGCTTTGAATAAAAGGAAAAAGAAACAAATTCTGCTATACCATCAATGATAAATAACTAACACATGCGGCTGCATACACACATATATAAAAAAATTCAGGAGTAGGGATAGGCGCGGGGTATGCGCAACGTATCCGAAGAAATTAGACATTTCAGCTTGAAAATTTATTTTTTAGTAAGATTTAATACCTGGCTTTTACAGACTCTTATATCTTTTTTATTATTTGTTGGAAAAAATCGAGAGTAGGCTTATTGGAAAGAGAGGCATCGATATACATAGTGAAACTATTTTTATTTTTTTTTTTTAACAAATAATTAGAACGCCATTTGATAAATTAAAAACGACGACGTCACGGACCACTGACTTAAAATACTTATACCCGGTAAAGAGTCTCGCTTTTTAAAAATTGAGGCGAGACTCTACCGAGTCTCTTGATATTCAAGTTAAACAAAATGTATACGATCACTGGAGGATTAGTGAGAAAAATTAATGAACAATACCCATCAATAAATAATAAAGAAATAATCATACCAGTAGAAGCTAATATAAAATTCGATGACGATAAGGAAAATGAAAATTACCAAAAATTAATTTCGAGATTAAAAAAATACAGTAAATTGTACATCTACCAATTAATTCATTTGCAGGCAAAATAATTTTAGCGAAAAAAAAGAAAACTATTCAATAATAATAATGACATTATTTAGATATCATCGCAATCATAATAGCAATAAATAAAGTGGAATTTATATATGCAATGTCAGGACGGTTATTAAAATAAAGAACAATAACATTAGCAGACGACAGTGATTATGAAGTAAAATAAAATTTAAATGAAAAAAAGTTTGATTAAACTAAACAAAGATAATAAATTTACCAAAGGAAATATATTTTAGATTGAACTAACTTTATGGAATGAAGAGGCAGAAAATTTCTAGGGAAAAAAGGGTGATGTGATAGCATTAAAGGAATTGAAAATAAATGAATATAAAAAAATTAAAAATATAACGACGACTTCAGCAACAACTAAAACGTTAAATCCTGATTCAACCGAGAGAAAAAAGTAAATAAAATAAATACAATTGAACTCGACAATTTTGTAATAAATATTTAACATTGACAGGCTAAAATCATAATACAACAAAATGAATAAAAACGGAGAGTTTATAAGGTTAGAAGGAAGCGTTTCTGGATATGAAGATGACGCATTAGAAGGAACAAGCAAAATGAATGAAAATTAAATAAATTTTAGTTGTAACAATAATCATTGTAACGATAGAGAATGAAATAAATTTGTAGTCACGAATTTCGATATATATTAAAGAAGAAATTAAAGTTCCCCCCGCAGGGAAGGCACAGTTGCTTCAGCAACTGTATGATCATTTTTTTTTTTTCAAAGTTATCTCCTCTTTCAGTCAGGTTTGGGTAAGATAAGCCGGATCCGGTTTCTTTTACTCTTTCCTGATCCAAATTGGATCCGGTATTGCTAAGGTAAACTGGATTGAGTTTTCCTTACCCTATCCCGCTCTAAATCGGATCCGGAATGCCGGACTTTAATTGAAGTTTGATTTTTTTTTAAAGTTATCTCCGGGTTCAGTCAGGTGTGGCTAAGGTAAGTCTGATCCGGTTTCCCTGATCTGAAACGGATCCAACGTAGAAGTATTTGAAAAAAAAAAAAAAAATTTGTGAGTCATCTAGACTCGCGGGTTTATTATGTGTAAACATCTTTGGCGTGTTGTTGTAATTGAATACAATAATAATAAGTACACATTTAAACAAATTTTTTTCATTCATTTATAAAAATATTGTTTGTTTTTATTTAATTTTTTTCCATTTTCATACAATTATTGTTGTTCAGTAATTTTCAATAATCAATGATTTTAGGATTTCGATATATCGATTTTTTGTTCCTAATTTTATAATAACGATTGATAAATTGATAAAACACATGAAGTAGAAAAAAAAGTTCAAATAAAATTTTTTAATATATTCCGAACGGCTGGTAAAAATATGTAGGTATTGTTTGTTTGGCTGTAATTGAGACTAAGTAAAAAATATAGCTAAGGGAAAATTTAGCTAAGGAAAAGATGTAGCTAAGGGTATAATTAAGCTGGTAAAATTATGTGAATATTGTGTGTTTAGTTATAATTGAGACTAAAAATAAGATTAAGTGGCTAAGTAAAAAATCTAGCTAAGGAAAAGATGTAGCTGAGGGGAAAATTAAGCTGATAAAAATATATTTGGCTATAACGGAGACTAAGTAAAAAGTCTAGCGGCTAAGTAAAAAATCTAGTGGCTCAGTTACAAATCTAGCGGTTTAAAAAAAAAAAAAAAAAATTAATATATCGAAATTTTTATTGTGACTTTCTTTTTTAGTCAACGAGTTTTATCGACTGCCATTATTATATTTGCAAAAGAAATATATATATATTGAAATTTATAAATTATTATCTAAATTTTTATCGAAACATCTTTTTCTCCTTGACGAGCTTTATTGATCGATATTAATAAATTTTATAATTAATCGTTATTTTAATAACTATACGATATATAACCGATAAATAACCGTTTCTTTACATACTTCAACTCAATTTTTAACGACTTTGCGCATGTGTAGGAATTTTTTCCGTATTTTTCTCTAATTTTTTATAAAAACTGAATAAAAAAACATGTTGTCTGGAATATGATAATATCCTCTGAAAGTGTCGATTTAATAGATTTGTATTTGTTTTATTAATATTTTTTGATTTTTTTTTATATTAATACGTCGTCACTTTTATACGCCGTGTACCTATACATTACAGCACCTCGATAGTTCAGTTCCCAAATTATATTCTACAAACACTATTTCGCATTTAGTATGTTAAACGAACTTGAATAATTGGAAATTAATAAATATCGACAGATGAAATATAATACATAGTTAGATCCTCATAATATCGATATTGAAACTTTGAATATCACTGTGTTTTTTTATACGTAATATATTATACTTATTAAAAAAAAAAAATGTGTGTGTGTGTTATTGTACGCACAGGAAAGTGAAACTTCTTCAGTAATTTCAACAAAGAGTGATTGAAGAATTCCTCGTTGCATTATTATATTTTAAACTAGCAATCTTTTTTGATTTCCTTTCGAGTTAACTAATTCGTTTATTTATTCTTCATTAATTATGAATCTTGAAAAATATCTGGAAAACTATTTCGATTTTTGCATCGTAACCAGGGTAAATAAAAAAACAATCGACTAAAAAAAATTAGAATTTTTTGATTAACTTCAATTAAACTATTGACGTAAAAACATTTCGAAAAATATCTGGAAAAAAGTTTAATTAATACATTATAAATGAAACAGCATAATATTCTTTTGTAAATATTTATATTAACAAAACATGATTATAGTAATAAACCATTTTTTTTTTTTTTTAATTGAACACAACCTGTTTTTTCATTAACATAACTTGGAAATATAATATTAAATGGAGAATAACCATAAAAAACTAATAATTTGAATTAATTCTAATATTAAATTGTCATCGTTTTTATTGTTGTTGTTTATGATAATGAAATGAATAATAAATAATTTCGACATCAGACTCGAAAGAATCATACAAATCATGGTTTTGCTGTTGTTATTGTTCTTGTCGTTGTTGATGAAAAGTATCATAAGTTATGTTAACATCGGAATCATCGTCTATTGCTCACGCGAGCTCCTCTAATGTGTGTCGTCACAGAAATGACCAGTAACCACTGCGCATCTCTGTTATTCACTGGCCAATCAGCGCACACTAGAGAAACTCTCATGTCGTCACAACAACGCTCGGCTTATACCGTACGTTGCCGTAACTATTCGAGTCTCTCGTTCATCATCGAGGATCTCCGGCCAACTTCGAGTTCAACATCAAGCAAGCCTCCAAGCAGCGGTCTGGAGTCACTTGCGTTTTGGTTATTCTACAATACACACCATATTTTTTCATCCATTTCTACCCAGTGATACACACCGAGTATAATACTTTTGAGTTGTTTTTCACGTTGGGCAAAAGGTATACAACCTTTTGCAGAGTATATTTATTGAGTAATATCACCCTTTTGTATATATTTTTTCCTATTAAATAAACACTGTTATTTAACCACAATTTATCCTGTCACATTTATTTCATCCCTTTATACAGTCGACATCCTGGCGCAAACATCTACACTGAGAGAAATATTAACTAAGAATTACAAACGTAAAAGAAAAAATTACAAAATAAATAGTAAAAACTGCGTTCCCCCGTCATTTATAAGAATTATTCGTATATTGATAGATAATTTTTACAATAAAATTATGTAAAAAATCTGACCATTGACTATATACACTACTAAGCCATAAAATTTACACAATTTTATTGTAATTTCTGTTTAAAAAAATGACTAAATTCACGACACTCACAAGTAAAATCTAGCAGACTGAGAATTTACCCACTACCGGTTTTAGAATTTACTAAATTTTATTACAAATTTTATTTAAAAGTTGGACATTTTTTGTGTTAAGTTGGGCAGTTTGTGCTAGATTCACGGAGAATAGCAATCAATTCCCGGCAACATTTTTTCTTTTCTGTTTACACGCTCAAAACTCGAAAACTAATTGCTAAATAAAAAAAAGTTATTCTTGATAAATTGTTTAGAAATAAATAACCAACAATAAACCTTGCTTAACCCCATACCTAGCTTCAACAGATAAGGCTGTAGAAATGCTTGAAATTACATGACAGTTCAATCATTTGTTCAATCGGTCGGCCATCTTTGTGTTATTTCGTCCCACAAACAGAATTTTTACAAAGCTATATAGTAAAAAATATTTAAGTCTATGCTATCTTTTATATGTCTACATGATAATTTTTATTATATATATAAGAATATTTATTAAATTGTGCAGTATTTTTTATTCAACCATATAATAATTTTTATTGTTTTCACAAAACATGTATGTCTTTATTTTAATTAACTCATAACTCATTATCTAAGAGATTAATCAAAAAAAGTAATTCTTTATAAATTGTTCAGAATTGAATTTTCAATAATAAACTTCACTCAACCCCATGTCCATCTGCAATAGATAACGATGTATAGAGGCTTGAAGTAACCCAACAATTTTTTGACATTTTACACATTTTACATAATTTTATTGTAGAATTCCGACTCTCGCGGCCAGTCCCAGAATTAAAACAAAAATTACAAAGTACTATAGTAATTTCTATCCAACCATGATTTTAATTTTTAGTTAAAATTTCTCTCAGTGTATAATGGGTCATATAAATCATGATATTGTCGTCGTCATTGTTGTTGTTGTTGTTATTGTTATTGCTGCTGCTGTTGTTGCTGTTTTTGTTCTTCAACTGATAATGAAAATCAATATAACATTTATATTATAAAATTTGTTATTAATTGTTATTAATTTGTTGTTATTAAAAAAAAAAAAATTACCATTTGAGAAATATTGCTATAAACTTTGATAAATATTTAAAGAATATTGTGTCCTCTCAGTCACTTGAGGATCATCAAGATTTTTATCAGGATGAAAGTGCTTGATATTTCCCCTATACATATATCATTTTCAGATACATCAAGACGTTGGTAATGCTTCAAGATCATATCCTTTCATACGATTTAATTTAGGTTGAAATGCACAGCCTGGTTCTAAATGACGATATATTTTATCCTTAATAAAACCATTTTTTCGACGAAATGTAAAGAATTTTCGAAATTGACGTTTTTGTAATGCAGTGAATGTAGCACGTCTAATACTACGTAATATTAGCTCATCTTTATTTTGTGAACACTTTCTTTCATAAAGTGTTAATAATTTACGTATTTTTTTTCAACTGATATTGGTATACTACTAGGTATTGTTAATATAACTTTTTGTAGCTCAAGAAATTGTAAACTCAGTTCACGAAATGAACCCATAAGTTTTTCAATCAATTCACGTAATCTTGGCGATCAATATGGATCTGATAGTCGATAACCAGCTAATGTATTTTTCTAATGCTGCACAATATTTTTGATGTAAAGCATTTAGTTTTTTTGGTATTGCTAATGATATTGGTGATGGAAATGGTCCAGTATATTCTTGTGTTTGTGGACATTGTTTTCTCATTATATTTAACTTATTGATTAATTTTTTTTTGATGGTTTCAATTTATCTCTCATTAATTGTGATGAATAATTATTTTTAATTGAATCTATAATGTTTCAATTGAAATAATTGACATTAAAAGAGAAGTATTGCTTACCTGTATATTTGTCTGATGTTCAATCAGATAATTCAATCTATCGTAGTTAAGGAAATAAACAGTAAATAGGAAAAAACAAAAGATAAATATATAAATAAATTAATAAATTAATTATAATTGACTACCTTCCCTAGCGGAAGAGTCATTAATGAAATGGGCGCTTACTCAATAGCAGATTAATAGCAAGTCAATAGCAAAAAGAATTATGGATTACAAAGGCTCTTCATTATACTAAACATATTAATAATTGATCTACATAAATTAAGGAAAAAATTAACAATGTTTCTATCACTTATTATAGCGTGATTCGATGTCATTTCTCAATAATCATGGCGAAGAATAATGTTAAATTTTTTTAGGATATGTCCGAGCTGTCATTCGTTGTTATCTGAGTTTTGGTAATTTATGGAAACTTACCGCGAGAATAAAATGACATGACACATCCACTCAATAGCTAGTCAATAGCTAGTTAAAAGCAAAAAAAAAAAGTCAAAAATACGTTCCTTATCATTGTTATTGTGTATTGTTGTTTAATTGTTTATTCTATTGTTTTTTTAAAAGTTTTCAACAACAATACATAAAATTTAAAAAATTTTTCGTATAAATTCGTCAACATCTAGTCAATAAGCATTGTTATTGTGTATTGTTGTTGTTTGATTGTTTATTATATTGTTTATTTAAAAGTTTGTGACAACAATACATGAAATTGAAAAAAAAAAAAATTTCATGTATTGTTGTTGAAATCTTTAAATAAAAAACAATACAATAAACAATTAAACAACAACAATAAACAATAACAATGATAAATAACGTATTTTGGACTTTTTTTTTTTGCTATTAACTAGCTATTGACTAGCTATTGAGTTGCTACGAATTTGCTATTGATCTGCTGTTGACTTGCTATTGACTGGATGTTGGACGAATTTATCCCAAAAAAAAAATTTTTTTTTTAATTTTATGTATTGTCGTCAAAAACTTTGAAAAAAACAATATAATAAACAATTAAACAACAGCAATACACAATAACAATGATAAATAACGTATTTTTGACTTTTTTTTTTGCTATTAACTAGCTATTGACTAGCTATTTAGTTGCTACGAATTTGCTATTGATCTGCTGTTGACTTGCTATTGACTAGATGTTGGATGAATTTATACGGAAAAAAAATTTTTTTTTTTTTTAATTTTATGTATTGTTGTCAAAAACTTCTAAAAAAACAATATAATAAACAATTTAACAACAACAATACACAATAACAATGATAAATAACGTATTTTTGACTTTTTTTTTTTGCTATTAACTAGCTATTGACTAGCTATTGAGTGGATGTGTCATGTCATTTTATTCTCGCAGTAAGTTTCCATAAATTACCAAAACTCAGATAACAACGAATGACAGCTCGGACATAACCTAAAAAAATTTAACATCATTCTTCGCTATGATTATTGAGAAATGACATCGAATCACGCTATAATAATGTGATAGAAACATTGTTAATTTTTTTCTTAATTTATGTAGATCAATGTAATATGTTTAGTATAATGCAGAGCTTTTGTAATCCATAATTCTTTTTGCTATTGACTTGATATTAATCCGCTATTGAGTAAGCGCCCATTTCATTAACAAGTCGCTATTAAGGCATGTCCAACGCGGAACGAAAATACAGAGAAGTTTTTGAAATTTCGACAGTAGATTATTTATGTAATAATACACAATCTCTAATTTTTTTATAATTTTTTTGTCGGTGGTTTTTCTTAAATTAATTAATAAAGTTGACATTTTCGAAGGAGGTTATACATAGGCTCTTATGGCCAGCCGAGTACACTTCACACAAACCTGGTTAGAAACTATATGAAAAAATACAGAGACTATTTCGAAAAACTGATATATTATAAAATGAAAAAAGACGAAAATTTTGAGCCGTATATGAAAAAAGTTTTGTCGGTGGGTTTTTTTTAATAAATAAAAATAGACGCGAAAATTAGGAATTTTGACATATTATTGTCGGCATAGTTTGAACATAGAGTAAAACTGACAGAAGAAGTTTGCATGTGTGGTCACACACACTCTCTCTTCTGCCAGTCTCACTCTATATTCAAGTTGGCCAACATTAAATTTCAACATAATTTTTAATTTATAGTAAATGATATTTTGGATAAATAAATTTAAATAAAATAAGATAATAAACATTTTTTCATTATGAAATAAGGTCAAATATGGTAAAAATAACGTGTTATGATTGATTTAAAAAAAAAAAAATTATTTTTTTGGGGTTGGCAGTGCATTTCTTGTAATATAAAATAGATAGGACATTCTCCCCTCCACAACACTCTAAAACCGGCGTTGGACATGCCTTAAGCTGTTGTTGAGTGTTCCGCTAGGGTTCATTGCGTTACTTTCGTTGCACCCATCTTTTGTTTTTTTTTTTAACTACCCATTCTAAAGAAGTTTCACTTCAAAAAGTACTTTTTAGTTTAAATGAAAAATTATTTTTAAACTAAAAAGTACCTTTTTTTAATTCACTATAATAAACTTAATAATTATAAATATATATATATATATATTTATCAAGTATACAATTTTTTCTTTACTCCGATTAAAAAAGTACAAATAAATTATATTGTAAAATTATTATACAATTACAATAATAATTTTCTTTTTCAAACTAACACATCAATGTCTATTTCTGTTTTTTTAAAACATGAAATTAGTCATTATTGTATAATAATTCAATATTTTGTTTCAAGTTTAGGAAATATTATTTTATATAAACAATAGTATATTAATATACTAATCTTACAATATTAATCTTGTAAATTAATGTAAATGAAAAATACTTGCATATGCATGTATACATATACATATATGTACAATATGAACTTTACTTCGTCTAACAAATGCAAGCATAACCAATAAACAAATAAAATACTTGTATATTAATATAAACAACGGCGCATATATATACAATAATAAATAAATAAATATATAAATACTTGCATTTAAATTCATCTATACTACAGAACGCCTGATGGTAACGGTTACCGACCGATGGCGCTGCATTGCGCAATGTAGACTGACAGAAAATGGAGTCCTGCCCAGATCCGTTACCGGATCTGACGTCTAAACTCAATTTTTTTCTTTTTACTCCATACCCAACCCGCGCCTAAAGATGTTTACACATCAAAAAAATAATAAAATAATTTTAGAACGTCATTTTATTTTTTGATAATATTAAATACATTGTTGCCTATATACCTATCTTATTAATCATATCAAGTTTTTCTATCGTAATTTTTGAATAACTAACTACGCTTGTAAAGGACTTTTGATTTCAACGATTCCATGTACGCCGTCGTGGTCGATGGGATAGTGTCACTGACTTTAAACGGATGAGCCCCGAGATCGATCCCTGTAAAGTCTGGAATTTTAGTTTAGTTTAGGTCAAATTTCCTAAGATAGAAATATCGAAAATAATGATTATTAAAAAAAATAATTGAAAAAAGCATATTTTATGTTTTTTAAATCAAAATTCGGATCCATGCTGTACTTCAATTTTGACATCCGGATTGGTTCTCTTCTCAAACAGGATCTGGTCCTGACTAAAAATGTAACGCCAGCTAGGTTCCGGACCGGATCAGGCTGGCCGGATCTGGATCGGATTTGTAATCAGGTAAAGTGAATCTGACCCGGATCAAAATCGGACTGAAATTTCCACTCGAGATGGTTAATTCATAACTTATTAAAGTTCCAACTCGTTAATTTAATGTCGATATCATTCGGGCTCGTTTCCACGAGATCGTCCCGTTATGAATGTTTTGTCACATGAAATTAAAGGGAAAATTATTTTTGCAATTAAAAGTGCCCAAACGATTCACTTAGAATAAAAGTGCAGTCACGATTAGAATATCTGAAAAAAAAAAAGTTTTATTGGTATTGGAACTTAAAACAGCAGTAGACTTTTTTATTGAATTTGATGAGAAAAAAATTTGAGGGTGGAGCAGAGGTCTTTGACAATTTTCTGCTTTTGGGCGTATACAGATGACAATCGGAGTAAAAAATATTATTCAATGGGTCAAGCGTATGATAATGACATGTTGATCTTGATTGTAGGAAAAAAATATTATTATCAAATAAATATTTGTTAAAAATTATTTATTACAAGTTTTGATGATTGATAAGACATCAGTTAATCTCACCGAATCTTTTTATTTTCAATATTCAATTAAAAATATTTCAAATGTGGATTAAATCCTATACAATTTCAATAATAACATGCATTTAATCAGATCGGGTGCGTATTTTGGTATGCAACCTTTGATTTGTTATTGCAATTCATGTAGCTATAAGAATTCACTAAACAGAATTTTCATTCAGTCTTAGTACAATCAAAATACGATGATCGATTCATTGACAATCGTCAGTATTATTGTCACATCATTGGCGACAATTATATATTTTTTCTATGTTTACCACAACAAATATTTCGAGAAACTTGGTATCCCTTATCGAAAGAGTCGATCAATTTGGTGGTTAACGCTTACAGCTTGGTTTCAACGGATAGCAATTACTGATTATCTCGACTCAGTATACAGTGTGCATAGTGAAGCGAAATATGTAGGATTCTTCGATTTTGGTGTACAAACAGTAATGATTAGAGACACAGAGCTGATCAAATCAATAACTGTTAAGAATTTTGAGCAATTTGTTAATCATCGTGTTTTCATTGATCCGAAGTATGAGCCACTCTTTGGCAATATTCTACTGACACTTCAAGATGACAAATGGCGTCACATAAGAACTCTTTTAACACCTACATTTACATCGAGTAAAATGAAGGCAATGTTTAAATTGATGATGAATTGTGCTGTGAATTTCGTTGATCATTTGACCGGAGAACAACAAAAAAAAGGAGAACCATTGATTATTAATTCAAAAGATGAATTTTGTCGTTATGCTAACGATGCAATAACAGCTTGTGCCTTTAGTATATCAGTTGATTCAATGAAAAACCCAAACAATGATTTTTACTTACACGGAAAAACAACAATATCGTTTGGATGGTTTCGATTATTCAAGTTTTTTATGATAAAAGACTGGCAATCATTGGCCAAACTGTTGAGATTCAAAGTTTTAAAGCCAGTTGTCAACAAATTTTTTATCAATGTTGTGAAAGATACAATTAGAATGAGAGATGAAACAGGAATATCACGACCAGATATGATTCAACTTATGATGGATACTAGAAAGAGCGATAATCTCAAATTAAGCATTGAAGACATGACATCACAAGCTTTGGTGTTTTTTTTTGGTGGTTTTGATTCTCCAACAACTGCTATTAGTTTTGCTGCGCATGAAATAGCAGCTAACCCTGAGGTTCAGACACGACTTCAGGCTGAAATTGATGGGTTAATCGAAGAATGCAAAGACGAAGGTGTCACCTATGAAGCTTTAAATAGCCTCAAGTATCTTGACGCTGTCATCAATGAGTCACTTAGAATGTGGCCAGTTGTTCCACTGTTAGAGAGAGTGTGTTCTGAAGACTTTGTTTTGCCGCCAACACTTC
Source organism: Aphidius gifuensis (assembly GCF_014905175.1). NCBI lineage: Eukaryota > Metazoa > Arthropoda > Insecta > Hymenoptera > Braconidae > Aphidius > Aphidius gifuensis. The sequence goes on along the minus strand of NC_057791.1, from coordinate 8,502,780 downwards.
CTGGGAAACAGCCATACACCATCAAGCCTGGTGACTCTGTTTGGATTCCAATCTACTCGATTCAACGGGATCCAAAACATTTTGATCAACCTGACAAGTTTAATCCTGATCGTTTCTTTAACAGATCAATGACTGCTTTCAATGCTCCCTTCGGTTTAGGCCCTAGAATGTGCATTGCTTATAGATTTGCGATTATTCAAATGAAAGTAGTCTTGATGCAACTTATTTCTAAATGCCAACTCAGCCTACCAGAGCGAATGGCTCTTCCAATCAAAATGCCAAAAAATGGTTTTTCAATGGTACCAGCTGGTGGGTTTTGGCTTGAAGTTGAATCCAGATAGATTTAATAGAATTATTATAAAATTAACGAAACTAATTGTCATAAAGTTAATGGAACTAATGTGTTTAACATGAACTGTCAAAGCTAAATATCATTGTTACGTTCATTTTTTAATAAACTTATCATTAAAATTATTTGTATTTATCAAAAATAGATCACAAGTTTGAGCATTCAAACTAGTCACACCAACTTCAAAATTATAATTAACACTTGACCCAAATACAAAGTTATAAGTGAGTCCACTCTTGTTAGAGTGCATGAAATATGTATCATTGGGCCTGAATTTCTTTATTACAAATATAACTGAATATTATATTTTATCGAAAGACCTGAGAGGAAAAAAAAAATGAAACTCGATATTGTCGTTCTATCTTGAATGCGTGGCAGCGAGTACACTAAAGAAAGAAATTGCTACAGTTTAGCAAATTTTTTCTTGGAACTTTTTTGTCTTAAGTTAAAAAAAAAAATGATCAATTTGAGAAAAAATGTCTTATTTTGAAAAAATAATTTTTTTCAATTTGAGAGATATTATTATTTTTTTTTTTAAATAGAGAATTAACTTAAGAAAACTTGTGATAAACTTAAAACTATTTTGTTTTTTCATTTGAGGAAAAATTTGCTAAAATAAAGTGACATATACCTCAATTTAAAAGACAAATCATTCAATTTGAGGCAACAAGCGTTCAAGTTGAGAGAAAATTTGCTAAAACAAAATGATATATACCTCAATTCAAAACAATATTGAATTTTTTTATGTAAAATATTTGTCAATTAAAATAACTTTAGAATTAAAAGTAAATTTGAAGTTAAAATTAAAATTTAAAATTGAGGGTCCGGATGCAATAACACGTCGAGTGCTCGGAGGCCTATGAAACGTAGTGGCAACATTGTTCATCTACAGGGATAGTCATAAGCACACGTATAACCGTATAACGGCAAGTAAGGAAATTTCATTACCGACCTTGAAGACTTGGCAACGTTGTAAGTAACTAGGTAAATTATTATTATCAATTTTGAAATAATATTGTCACAATAAAAAGTGCTCTGCAAAACGTCTTGGTTAATAACAAAAATAATTTGAATAACAATAATTAATAATAATTAATAATAATCAACACACCGTATACGGTCTCATATCAATGATTTGTCAAGAGTGAGGAGTCGAAATGTTTAGCATGACGTATACGGTGAAAGTTTTTCGAGACAGTGAGAATTATTTTTTGGTAGACCGTTTACGGTATAGACCGTATACGTTATAACATTGCAGGTTTTTTTGAGACAGTGAGAATTATTTTTTTACCAGACCGTTCACGGTATAGACAGTTGAAACCGTGCAAGCTGTTTAGAATATAAGCCTCTTTGAAAAATTATAGTTAACCGTACACGGCCTGCTGGAACATGATTTCCAGTAAATCAATAAAACTCGTTATTACACCGTATACGGTCTATACCGTGAACGGTCTGGTAAAAAATAATTCTCACTGTCCCAAAAACCCGCAATTTTATACCGTATACGGTCTATACCGTGAACGGTCTGCCAAAAAATAGTTCTCACTGTCTCAATAAAACCCGCAATTTTATACCGTATACGGTCTATACCGTGAACGGTCTGGTAAAAAAATAATTCTGTCTCAAAAAAGCCCGCAATTTTATACCGTATACGGTCTATACCCCGAACGGTCTGGTAAAAAAAAAATTCTCACTGTCTCAAAAAAACCTGCAATGTTATAACGTATACGGTCTATACCGTAAACGGTCTACTAAAAAATAATTTTCACTGTCTCGAAAAACTTTCACCGTATACATCATGCTAAACATTTCGACTCCTCACTCTTGACAAATCATTGATATGAGACCGTATACGGTGTGTTGATTATTATTAATTATTATTAATTATTGTTATTCAAATTATTTTTGTTATTAACCAAGACGTTTTGCAGAGCACTTTTTATTGTGACAATATTATTTCAAAATTGATAATAATAATTGCCCTAGTTACTTACAACGTTGCCAAGTCTTCAAGGTCGGTAATGAAATTTCCTTACCTGCCGTTATGCGGTTATACGTGTGCTTATGACTATCCCTGTATATATCAAGAAGTTTTTTCCAAATTTTCAATTTTTTTAAATAATAATTGACCAAGTTATTAATTAATAAACAAATTGTGAGCTGCCGCTGCGATCGTAGAGTCCGAAGCGAACGTATGCGCACTCTCCAGTAATTATAAATACTAATCTCTTGCGCATCTAAACATATAAATAATCAGTGCCGTAACAAGGAATTTTTGCGCCCTGGGCAAAATTATATTTTGCGCCCTATTTTTATCGATATAATATATAAAAAAGAATTCATTTGTTAGGTGTATTTAACAATAATATATATAACAAGCAAAACCGCCAGAATATACTGAAATTATTTTATTTTTTAAATAAAAATTGTTGTGGATATTAATATAGAAGACAAAATATTTTAAAAGTGATACCTATAGATGAAGAATAGATCATTAGAAAATCAAAACAGTTTTTGTCTTCTGGCGTTGTCGCTGGAAAATTCATCTATGATGTCATCGAAGTCTATTGAAGATACAATCAATTTGGCACAATGATTCTATTGTATTATAGAAACCATCGCAGAGAAATTGATCTAGATAATGAAATAATTTATTTGGTTACATCCAATCTTTAGCAACAGTCACCAATAGCTTTTTGATTAATTAATTATGGCAAATGTATCTAGGGAAAGTATGTAACCAAATATATTAATTCCTAGTCTAAATTAATTCCTTAGCAATATCCATGGTAGAAGTAGTATTTCTACCATGGCAATATCTCCTATCATAAATTGAAATTATTGTCTAAAATAGCTAAAGAATTCATTTAGACTAGGAAATAATATATTTGGTGATACATTCTTTCCTCAGCAATATTTGGCAATAGCTTTTTTATTAATTAATTATGGCAAATGTTGCTAAGAAAAGGATGTGACCAAATAAATAAATTCGTAATCTGAATTAATTTCTCAGCCATTTGCCATAATCATCTCAATTTATGTCAATTAAAAAAAGGATAGGCAATAACCTTTGGCATATAGTCAATACAAGCAGAATAAAAATCGGTCCATGTTAACCTGCGTTAGTGGTTAAGTCGGTTATAGTACGATGTTAGTGATAGGTAGAATTAGGTAGAATTTTAGAGTATAGAGGATCGTGTCTTGGCCGTTGTCAGAAGAAACAAAAAAAAATTTCAATTCAAATTATTAAGTATATTTTTTATTTTACGTCTTATTTTGCATTTTTAATATTGTTTTAGCACGATTGTCTCTAAACGACAAATGACAATAATGAGGACAATTAACTTCAAAATTTAGAAAGACAATCATGTTTATGTAATATCTGAATGATCATAAATGACAGTAGCCCAGGTAGGAGTAAACGATTGTGCCAGGCCTGGCACAAGCTTGTGCACAAGGCTCACATGCTTGTGTCTAGTTTATGCTACAAGCTTGTGCCAAGGTTGTTAAGTGATTGGAAATGTGCCTATGTTACAAGCTTGATGACAAGCCTTGTGCCAAGGCTCGTGTCCCAGCCTCGTGTCAAGACTCGTATTCCAGCCTTGTGCCGAGGCTTGTCCCTCGGGCTTGACTCAAGCTTCCAAAAACAATTTAAAAAAAAATATAAATAAATTATTATGGTTAATCTATTATTATTGTTAATTTAATAATTCCGACATTGTTATTTTTTAATTCAGACAATTCTATTAAGGTTGATTCCAAGTCCCATCGCCGTACCAATATTTATGCCACAAAGGGCCCGTATATTAATAACGCTATTTTTTATTCCCCGTATCCTGAAATTTTTGTGGCGCCACTGATGAAAAAACCAAGTTCTTTAGTAGTATGTGTGTGCGCGGCAACACACTAGCAAACAAAGTTTACGTCGTACGCCAAAACCATGCTTGTGTTCATGTCTGTGTGCCGCGCATCTAGCAAAGTTTAGAAGTTTAAAAGTTAAATATTTATTAAAAGAAAAAGAAGAAAAAATTGAAATAATTGTCAAAATTTTGTCTTGTCCAGGGCTACAATCTGATAGTAAATGTACAGTTTTGAATCAACACAAAAAAAAGTTATTCATAAAAACATGAGGTAACGCGTATACCTTGTGTGTTAAAGTTGTCAACTTTGACAGTAAATATCTCGAAAAAAGCAAACAAGAAAAAATTCAAAAAAATTCACAATATAGATAATTATTTCATTTAGAAAATAAGCCAAAAAAATCGAAAGTCTATCAGAAATTCAGATATTCGGAATCAACCTTAAACGATAATAATTAAACGAAAAACTAGGGACGCGACGCGGGATCGATCCCGGGGCCTCTCACGTGGAAGTCCAATGCACTATCATGTCGACCATCGGGGTATTGATAAAAGTGGTCGTCAAAATTTTTTATATAAATAAATTCTATTGAGACTAAACACACAGTCCTCACGAATGCCTCACACAATAGTCAAAGCCTGATAATTTTGAGTTAAATATATGCATAAGTCAAGTCTCGTGTCAGGCTTGGTGAAACAATGGGCACCAGCTTGAAACAAGGCTGTTCTACGAGGCTCGTGTGAGGGCGGGAAAAATCAAGGGGACAGTCTTGTGTCTAGCCTGGATTAACAAGGCTTGTCTAGTGACTGGAAAAACAGGCTTGACACAACCTTGAAATTTTTAATCTTGTGTGAGGCTTGGGACTAACGATAAACACAGGCTTGGTACAAGCCTGGACTAACAAGTCTTGTGCAATGACTGTAAATACAGGCTTGACACGAGCTTGGAATTTTTAACCTTGTGTGAAGCTTGAAATTAACGATTGACACATGCTTGTTACAAGCCTGGACTAACAAGTCTTGTGCAATGACTATAAATACAGGCTCGACACAATCTTGGAAATTTCAACCTTGTTTAAGGCTTGGAATTACCGATTGACACAGGCTTGGTACAAGCCTGGACTAGCAAGTCTTGTGCAATGACTGTAAATACAGGCTTGATACGAGCTTGGAATTTTTAACCTTGTGTAAGCCTTGGAATTAACGATTGTCACAGGCTTGGTACAAGCCTGGAATAACAAGTCTTGTGCAATGACTGTAAATACAAGCTTGACACGAGCTTGGAATTTTTAACCTTGTGTGAGGCTTGGAAATAACAATCGACACAGACTTGGTACAAGCCTAGATTAACAAGTCTTGTGCAATGACTGGAAAAATTCTCTGTGCCAAGCTAGGCACATTCTAGTCCACCAAGGCTAGGAAACACAAGCTTGTAACAAGCCTGGCACGGCCGTTCACCCTTGTGGGATCCTACCTGGGAGTCAATTTCTTTCCTGAAAATATAATTTTTTTTTTAATTGTTTAAAAAAGAATATTTTTTTTCTTGTGACGCGCTTCTAAGTGCGCCCCCCTTTACACTGCGCCCTGGGCAGTTGCCCCTCTTGCCCACCCCTTGTCAGTGCCGTAACAAGGAGTTTAGACGCCACGGGCAAAAAATTTTTTGGCGCCCCTTCCTAAGGAAAAAAAATCGTATTTTTACAAATAAATATAAATGAAAATAAAAAAATGTTGAAATAATTAACACCATTGTTAGATTTTTTTTTAACGCAAACGTATATTTTTTTTATTACATCAAAACATGAACATGTATAAATACATAAATAATAAAAAATAATTAATGAATATTATTATCAGTGAAAAATATGAAAGTGGTGATGGAAGTATTTAAAAGCTAAAATAATGTTGTCTTTCAAGTTTAAATAAGTTTGAAATAACTAAGTCTTTTAACGTTGACGCTTGCAAACTCATCAATAATCTGATCAAAGTTTATTGTTTTAGCAATTTCTTTTTCGATTAACAGTTTAGCAAGATTTGTCAAACGCAGTTGCTTCATCGTTGATCTTAAGCTACGGTCTCCAAGGAGCGTCTGCGTCGACTGTCCGACTGTCGCGTTCAGAGACGCTCGTCCCGAGAATACAAGTTTTATGTTATTGGTCTCCAAGGCGCGTTCGCGCTCGGAGCGCTGCAATCAGAAGTCGTGTCTGAACGCTCGACTGACCAAAGTCGGGTCAGGCTTCTGTAGACGCTGGGCAGTCACGCACATATATATGGGGCATTCCATGTCAACTCACAGGGTTTTTTCCCTCACCCTCTCAGGTTTGGAAACGAATATTTTTTTTGGATGAGTCATCGACTCAGATGTACCTCTGATTTTTTTTATATTTTTACAATCATTAACCGCCGAGCCAGAATCAAAAAACATCTCCTTTACAAGAGTAAACTACGATTTCACCATTTTTTAAAATTCTAATTTTTTTATTGTAAGTAGTAGAGCACAAGATTAGCTCAATTTCCAAATTTCATTATGGGATAACGATGGGTTCATTATAAAAAATTTTTTTTTCCATGACAAAATTACTAAAATCAGGCAAGATCATATGCCCAAACAACGGGTTTTTTTTTTTTGTTTCTTATAGGAAATTTCCTCACGATTACGGGAAAAATACGAAAAAAATTCCCACGCATGCGCAAAGTGGTTAAAAATCAAGTTGAATTATCGAAAAAACGGCTATTTATCGGTTATTTATCGTACATCTATTAATATAACGATTGAATTTAAAATTTAATAATAGTGATCGATAAAACTCGTCAAGGGAAAAAAAATTTAAAAAAAAATTTGACATCTCGAATGAATATTGATTGTTTAGCTATAATTACAGCTATAGTAAAACATCTAACGGCTAAGTAAATCGTATACATGTTTTGAAAAAATATCGATAATTCAAAAACTATTCGAGATATCGAAATTGTTATTGGGACATTTTTTCTCTCTGGCGAGTTTTATCGATGGCCATTATTGATTTTCAGAATTAATCGTTATTTTCATAGCTGTACGATATATAACCGATAAATAGCCGTTTTTTCGATAATTCAACTTGATTTTTAACCACTTTGCGCATGCGTGGGAATTTTTTTCGTATTTTTCCCGTAATCGTGAGGAAATTTCCTATAAGAAACAAAAAAAAAAACCCGTTGTTTGGGCATATGATCTTGCCTGATTTTATTTTTTTAGTAAAGAAAAAAAATTTTGTATAATGAACCCATCGTTATCCCATGATGAAATTTGGAAATTAAGCTAATCTTGTGCTCTACTACTTACAGTAAAAAAATCAGAATTTTAAAAAATGGCGAAATCGTAGTTTACTCTTGTGAAGGAGATGTTTTTTGATTCTGGCTCGGCGGTTAATGATGGTAAAAATATAAAAAAAATCAGAGGTACATCTGAGTCGATGACTCATCCAAAAAAAATATACGTTTACAAATCTGAGAGGGTGAGGGAAAAAACCCTGTGAGTTGACATGGAATGCCCCATATATAAGTTCTTTAACTGTATGTGTTTAGCTGGTAAAGTGTTAGTGCAGTATACTAATGTTTTTATGTTTACCATAGTTTTTTTTTAATTTAATCTAAAAAATAGTCAAACTGATGTATATTAAGACAGAAAAATCGATGACATTTTTTATCATTATTGTTTAAATGGCCATTTATTAATATTTAGAAATGTCCCTCATTTTTATTGTATGCAAATCGCTAACAGGTTTTCATTTCATTTTAATTTTTCTGTCATTTTCTCCTACAATATTCTTAAGTAACTTTATCAGCTATTATCAAAATTAATTTTTCTCTATTATCTATGATATTTATATTTTTATTTAAAACAAAAGTATATTCATCATACAGCTGCTCGACTGTTTGGAAGTTGTGAGCGCGCCTTGGAAACCACTTGGCTATGAGCGTTTCAAAGCGCTTGATCAGAACGCCCGAACGCGACAGTCGGACAGCCGACACAGACGCTCCTTGGAGACCGTACCTTAAAGGTAAAGTAAGTTTTTATCATTTTTAGTTTACTGAAACTTCGTTCATTAGAAGCAACTGTTACTGGCATTGTTGAAAATATTCGTAAAGCAATTTGAATATTAGAATATGATTCAATTAGATTATAATCATATAGTAACTGCAATACATTCAAAGGTAAGCAAGAAGAAAATTCAGGCGTCGAAAAATGAATTGACGCATAGAAGGACGTCGGAGTTAACTTGATGAAACTTAGAAAAAATAAGAAGCCCTGTGGTCTAGTTGTTAAGGCATTTGCCCCGAAAGCAAAAGACCCAAGTTCGATTCCCGGCAGGGGAACTTCGTTATTTTATCTAAGTTTCGGGTTTTTTTCAAAACCATCTGATGTCAAAAAAAAAACAAAACCAACGATAAAAAACTCGAGAGCGTTCTGTTTTTAAATGGGATAGTCGGAATAAAGGAGACGGCAAATATTGCCACGCATTCGGGCAATAAAAGGTTTTGTTGACATTTCAGCTGTGTGTTATTTAAGTTTATAAATATATACAATAAATAAATGTCTCACGAAATGGTAATCGTATATATCAACGAAAGACATTACATGACCAGTTTGATAAAAAAAAAAATTCAATTTAAATTTAAAATTGTAAAAAAAATTATACATCAAGCTTTGACGGCGCCTCTTCGGAGTCGTTACCCCGGGCAGCTGCCTCGCTCGCCCACCCCTTGTTACGGCACTGAATCATAAATATTTGATTATAGATATTAATTTCAATTAGCTTATACCCAGTCTATTTGATTTTAATTTGAATCAATTTTTGACATGTAAGAGTTCTAAACAACAGAAAGTAAAAAGTAAATATATTTTAAGATATTTAGTTTTTGATATTTTGTTTTGAAAAAATTTTAAATTTTATTTATAATTAACGATTTGAGTACTTAATTAAAGATGTAGCTGAGGAATTAATGTTACCAAAAAAATTATTTTTTAAACAACATTAATTCCTTAAAACTTGATTTCTTGGCAATATTAATTTCTTAGCTACTTCTTTTACTTAGCTACTGCTTTTCCTTTGACATTTTCATTTTTAGAAATAAAATTAAATGTATATTAATTAATAAATAAATAAAAATCTCAGGGACAAGCAGTAGCTAAGAAAAAGATGTAGCTGAGGAATTAATGTTACCAAAAAAATTATGTTTTAAACAACATTAATTTTTTAAAACTTAGGTTCTTGGCAATATTAATTTCTTAGCTACTTCTTTTCCTTAGCTACTGCTTTTCCTTAGACATTTTTATTTTATAGAAATAACATGACATGTTTTTATTTTATTAAATAAATAATAAACCCAAGGATAAGCAGTCGCTAAGAAAAAGATAGAGCTGAGGAATTAATGTTGCCAAAAAAATTATGTTTCAAACAACATTAATTCCTTAAAACTTGATTTCTTGGCAATATTAATTTCTTAACTACTTTTTTTCCTTAGCTACTGCTTTTCCTTGGACATTTTCATTTTCCAAATATAAAATCAGATGTATTTCATGTATTTAATGAATAAAAATGTCCAAGGAGTAGCTAAGGAAAAAAAAGTAGTCAAGAAATTATAGTTGCCAAAAAATTGAGTTTTAGAGAATTGTTGTTGCGTAAAACAATTTTTTTGGGAACATTAATTCCTTAGCTACATTCTTAAGTTAACTACTGCTTTTCCTTGAACTTTTTCATTTTTTTTGAAATAAAATTACATGTAATTTATTTATTAAATAAATAAAAATCCCAGGATCAAGCAGTAGCTAAGAAAAAGATGTAGCTAAGAAATTAATGTTGCAAAATAAATTTTGTTTTACTCAACGTTAATTCTTTAAAACTTAATTTCTAGACAACTATAATTTCTTAGCTATTTTTATTCCTCAGCTACTGCTTTTCCCGGACATTTTTATTCTTTAATTACATAAAATACATTTGATTTTATTTTTGAAAAATGAAAATGTCCAATGAAAAGCAATAGCTAAGGAAAAGAAGTAGTTAAGAAATTATAGTTGCCAAGAAATTAAGTTTTAAGAAATTAATGTTGTTGGAAAAATAATTTTTTTGTCAACATTAATTTCTTAGCTACTGCTTGTCCCTGGGATTTTTATTTATTCAATGATTGCAATACATGTCATTTCATTTCCAAAAAATAAAAATGTCCAAAGCAAAGCAGTAATTAAGGGAAAGATGTAGCTAAGTAATAAATGTCGCCAAAAAAATTATGTTTTACGGAACAACAATTCTTTAAAACTCAATTTCTCGGCAACATTAATTTGTGAGCTACTTCTTTTCACTAGCTACTGCTTGTCTTTGAGATTTTTGATTATTTGATAAATAAAATTCATGTATTGTTTTTATCAAGAGAGAAAAATGTACAAGGAAAAGCAGTAGCTGAGGAAAGAATGCAGCTAAGAAATTAATGTTGTACATTTTTTCCTCAGCTACTGCTTATCCCTGGAATTTTTATTTATTCAATAATTGAAATACATGTAATTTTATTTTCAAAAAAAAAAAAATGTTCAAGGAAAATCAGTAGCTAAGGAAAAAAAAATATAGTCAAGTCCCCCAAGGTGCACCCTAAGTGTTCCGTAGGATTTTTTATTTTTTTTTTTGTTGTTTGATTTGTTTTTTCATTTTGTTGTAAAATAAATGACTTTTTTTTTTGTTTTGTTTTATTTTCTAATGTTGTTTATTTCTGTTGTTTAATAAAAAAAAAAATAAACGACCGAAAAATTTCAAAAAAATATCGGAGAGTCTACAGATAAAGCGTCGTCGATTGAATCATTGCCGGATCCGATGCGTCAATATTTGAAATTGGGCCCTATCGAAAAATGGAAATATAAAATCTAATAAGGCCCAAAAATTGAAAATAAATATGATAATTGCTTTTGGGAAGAAAAAAAAACATAAATTTCATTTAACATCAACTAATTCGGTTCGGCGGTTCAAAAAATATCTTGCAAAAACAAATTCTGACACTACATTTTGTTTAATAAAAAAAAAAGTAAACGACCAAAAAACTTCAAAAAAATATCGGAGAGTCTACAGATGAAGCGTCGTCGATTGAATCATTGCCGGATCCGATCCGTCAATATTTGGAATTGGGCCCTGTAGAAAAATGGCACTATCACAACTGATAAGGGCCAAAAATTGAAAATAAATACGATGATTGCTTTTGGGAAAAAAAAAAAACATAAATTTCATTTAACATCAACTAATTCGGTTTGGCGGTCCAAAAAATATCTTGCAAAAACAAATTCTGACACTACATCTTGTTTAATAAAAAAAAAAATAAACGACCAAAAAACTTCAAAAAAATATCGTAGAGTCTACAGATGAAGCGTCGTCGATTGAATCATTGCCGGATCCGATCCGTCAATATTTGAAATTGGGCCCTGTAGAAAAATGGCACTATCACAACTGATAAGGGCCAAAAATTGAAAATAAATACGATGATTGCTTTTGGGAAAAAAAATGGAACCTAATGGGCTTCATAGAAGCCAACTCGATTCATAACTTTTATTTTTATCGCGAAATAACAAAAAGTCACACGAAAAGTGAAAACATAAGTGTCCTACGGAACACTAAAAATAGCTAAGAAATTACAGTTGCCAACAATCTGAGTTTTAAAAAATTGTTGTTGCGTGAAACATAATTTTTTTGGCAACATTAATTTCTTAGCTACATCTTTTCCTTAGTTACCGCTTTTCCTATGACATTTTGTTATCGAAGATGTTATCAACAAAATGCTATCACAGATTTAGGCATAGTATTTGATAATAAGATGTCATTTGATTGGCAGCTTGAAAAACTTGCTAAATCTGTAATGTCTGCTCTAGGTCTAGTTTTTAGATTGTCGCAATCATTTAATAACTCAAATTCAATTAAAACATTATATTTTGCATTTGTCAGATCAAAGCTTGAATATTGCTCAATAATTTATCCATTAAAAAATAAAAAACAACTTAAACTAGTTAATAAAATTCTACGATTTAATTTTGAAAATATATGGGTATTATCCACAAGCAGGTGTTGATGATGAAAGTATTAACAAGCTATCTGAAATGAAATCATTAACACAAAGACGTAAAGTACCACTTATCATATTTTTTGTAAAATTATTACAAGGTCAAATTGATTGTCCTGATATTTTATCCAATATTCGTCTTAACACTATTGCTACAAATCTACGTAATAAATCATCATTTACCATTTCATCAGCCACTAATACAGTTCATTCATCTTCTCCTGTTTCAAGGATGGCCAATAAAACTAATATCACATGTCGAAAAACTACACTATTTGAGAGAATTATGGAACTAAATTGTTGGAGATACAAAGTCTGATGACACGTCCCTGACTAAATATATTTACAACTGCTACACTACCGGACACAAATCTTAACTTACAGGTTGACACTAAACAAACATACACAACCATACACTACACACACACTATATGCACCCCTATATAATATACTCATTCCAGTTCCGGCCGCCGTGCACTTTACACTCTTGCCTCGCATTATATATTGTCTGATTGCTAATTAAATAAACGTAACCAATAATATTAAACTGTACTTGTTATTATTTATGATCTACCCTCACATAACCAACAGGTTATGGGCCCAGGCATTTAGCCTAAAATTAAATAACAAGCATTTAAATAAATTTTCTCGTTTAACGTACAACGCGTCTAGTGAAAACGTGTAGCGTCTATTGCATCAGAAACCGCGTGTGAACAGTGAGTGCTTATATATATAAAAATTAGTGACAATGGCGAAATCTCACGTTATCTCAATTGATCCATTAAAACATGATAATTATGAAATATGGAAAGTCCGGATGGAATCATATTTATATAAATTGGATCTCTGGGATATCGTATCAGGCGTTAAAACAAAATCTCCAACAGAATGTGATGATTGGAATCAAAAAGATAAACTGGCCAGATGTGAAATAATCCTAGCCGTTTCAGCTAGTGAATTACAAAGTATTAATTCTACAAATACGTCCAAAGAATTATGGGACAAAATTAAAAATGAGCATCAGTCAAGTGCACCAATAAATAGAGTGACTCTACTTGCCATGCTTACTCGTTTTAAAATGGATAGCGCAAAAAGCATCCGAGATAATATTAATGAATACTTTGATCTTGTTAATAAATCCAAACAAATAAATTTGGAAGTAACAGATGAAATTTTGGCCATGTTTTTATTAAATAGTTTGCCTGAAGAATTTGAAAATTTTAGAATGATAATTATGACTAGAGAGACTTTTCCATCATTGCAAGATTTGCGCTCGAAACTTCTAGAAGAGTCAGATGCAAGAAAATCTATTACAGAAAATAGTGGAAACAGTCAAGGCCAGAGAGCCATGTACGCAAAATCTTCGTTTGGCCGAAAAGGCCCGAGCAATCGAAACTCGTTTTCTCGAGGTGGAAAACGACCTGCACATAAACCGCCGTCACACACAGAAACAGATGACCGGTATAACAATAACAACAGAGGTGGGGGAACGAATGGACAGAGAAGATGGACCCCGCACAACAACAATAACAAAGGTTTTGACAGAAAGTCAAGCAATACAATACGCTGTGAAAGGTGCAATGGTTACAATCACCATGCAAAAGATTGCTATTCGAAAAATATTTATAAACATGCAAATTATGCAGAAGAAGAAGAAGAAGATGAATACGATGAAAATATTGAACTCGCTGCAAGTGCTCAAACAAATGAAGAAATCGCATTAATGAATTATGTAAACAATGCTAACAAATCAAACGATAAAAATTTATGGTGCTTAGATAGTGGCAGTACATCACATATCACTGCAAACAATAAGCTATTTAAACAAATTGAAAAAGCAAATTTAAAATTAAGCCTTGCCAATAATGATTCAACAAAAATAAGTGGTGTTGGTGAAATTAAAATAAATATTAATGATGGTAATAAACAAAAGACAGTGAAATTAGATCGTGTTTTATATGTGAATGATTTAAGAACTAATTTACTGTCAGTGTCAAAAATGACAGATAAAAATTATAAAATCCTCTTTGAAAAAGAAAAAGCGACAATATCTGACATAAATGATAATGTACTGATAACAGCAAAGCGAATTGGCAATCTATATTATATTCAAGAGAGCCAATCGAATTCCCTCAAAATAATTAATAATGAACCATCAATTAATAATGAATATGTTTCAGACAATGAATCCATTGATGATTTCCAACTAGCTCCAGAAACACCTATTAGAGAAAATATACCAGATAGACCAAATAATACATCAATAAGAGGTCGTGGTAGACCAACTATATTGAGAACAGGTGGTAAAGGTAGACCTAGAAAAATATATCAACAAATAAGAAACAATACAATAGAAATTGTAGATGACTCTGAAGATGAGCTACCAAATGAACTAGCAAATTACAATTCAAGATGCCAAAAATTCTGATGATGCCGAAGAATGGCAACAAGCAATCGAAAATGAATTACTATCTCAAATTAAAAACAAAACATGGGATATTGTACCAAAACCAAAAGACAGAAAAGCTATTGGCAATAGATACGTCTTCAAGACAAAAGAAATTCCTGGCTCAATTTCTGGCAAAAAGAAAGTCAGATTAGTAGCTAAAGGATGCTCTCAAAAATCAGGTGAAGATTATTTTGAAACATTCTCACCAGTTGCAAGACTCACTTCAATAAGAGTTATATTGCACTAGCAGCAGAATTTGGACTCATGATACATCAAATGGATGTCGTAACAGCCTACCTGAATGGTGACTTGAATGAGAAAGTCTACATGAAAGTCCCTGAAGGGCTTGAAGATATGCTGACTAAAATGTTGTCAGGCAAACCTGTCGGATCGAGTAGGCAGGTCATGTCAGACACACGCATTTTAGAAACAGCACAAAATTGGAAAAATGAACTCCATAATGAGAACAACAAAGTCTGTTTATTAAGAAAAGCATTATATGGACTTAAACAGGCTGGAGTTCAATGGAACAGGAAACTGGTAACTGAATTGAAGAAACTTGGTCTACAACAGCTTACTCAGGATCCATGCATGTTTGTCGCCAGAGACAAACACGACATCATGATAATATTAATATATGTGGATGACATGCTCATTGCATCTGCTAATATTACATGGATAAATGAAATCAAATCGTCACTCTCCAAAGTTTTTGAAATGAAAAATCTTGGTGAAGTAAAACGATGCTTAGGTATAGAATTTAGCAGGCCTAAAATAAATAATGTAGTACAATTAAATCAGAAGAAATACATAGAGGATATTCTTGAAAGATTTGATATGTCAAACTGCAAGCCAGTCTTGACTCCTATCGAGGCTAACTGCAACTTAGAGAAACCAAAGAATATAAATAATGATGAACTCCAAAGACTTCCATACAGGCAACTCATTGGAGCTCTGATGTATTTAGCCATTTCTACCAGGCCAGACATCTCATATGCAGTAAGCTATCTTAGTCAATTTAACTCATGTTACTCATCTGAACATTGGAAAGCAGCAAAAAGAGTTCTCAGATATTTAAAAGGCAGTATAGATACCAAGCTTGTATATAAAAGAACTGGTAAACAATTGTATGGTGTTGCTGATGCTGATTGGGCAGGTGACAGAAATGATAGAAAATCATATACTGGATATGCTTTCATATTGGCTGGTGCCAGTATATCATGGGAATCAAGAAAGCAAAGAACTATCGCCTTATCTAGCACTGAAGCTGAATATATGGCTTTATCAGAGTCAACCAGAGAAGCGTTATACTTACAAGAGCTATTTCGTCAGATTGGTATGTTAATAGAACATACAACTATTTACAATGACAATCAAAGTGCTCAAAAACTTGTATTTAGCCAAGCATATCATTCTCGCACTAAACATATTGACATTAGACATCATTTCATCCGAGACGTCTATGAACAAGGGCGAGTAACACCATCATACCTATCAACTGATAAAATGCCAGCAGACATGTTAACTAAAGGGTTAACATCCACAAAACTGACAAGTTGCAGCCAAGGACTTGGTCTACAAATAACGTAAACAACAGGTCCTACGCCATCATCTTTGAGAGGAGGTGTTGGAGATACAAAGTCTGATGACACGTCCCTGACTAAATATATTTACAACTGCTACACTACCGGACACAAATCTTAACTTACAGGTTGACACTAAACAAACATACACAACCATACACTACACACACACTATATGCACCCCTATATAATATACTCATTCCAGTTCCGGCCGCCGTGCACTTTACACTCTTGCCTCGCATTATATATTGTCTGATTGCTAATTAAATAAACGTAACCAATAATATTAAACTGTACTTGTTATTATTTATGATCTACCCTCACATAACCAACATAAATAATGTATCACCGGAATTTATAATTGAATGTATACGACTATATGAAACATTACTCTGATCAATATTTACTTTTTGCCTTGTATACATAATATTGTAATTAATTAAATTATTGTTCTGTGCAATTAAAAGCACATTTATAACATCTGAAAATGGTGTTAATAATAATAATGTACTCATATCATGCTATATTGCTTCATTACTTTGATTTTCTATTAATACCATTGTTATAAGTTAAATTAAAAAAAAAAAAAATCTACTAATAATTATTAATTAAACACATTATTGTTATCAACCTGTAGCCCTACATTGGTACAATACTGCTGGGCTTACTACTTTAATAAATGAATAAATAAATTTTCATTTTTTTAAAATGAAATTACATGTATTTCAATCCATGAATAAATAAAAATCCCAGGGACAAGCAGTAGCTAAGGAAAAGATGTACAACATTAATTTCTTAGCTACTTCTTTTCCTTAGCAACTGCTTTGCTTTGGACATTTTTATTTTTTGCAAATAAAATTACATGTATTTTATTTATTGCATAAATAAAACCTCAAGGATAAGTAGTAGCTAAGAAAAAAAAGTAGCTAAGAAATTAATGTTGCCTAGAAATTAAGTTTTAAAGAATTAACGTTAAGTAAAACATAATTCATTTCGCAACATTAATTCCTTAGCTACTACATCTATTCCTGAACTACTACTTTTACTTGGACATTTTTATCTTTTGAAAATAAAATTACATGTTCTTTAATTATTAAATAAATAAAAATGTCTAAGGTAAAGCAGTAGCTAAGGAAAAGATGTAGCTAAGAAATTAATGTTGCTAAAAAAATTATGTTTAGAACAACATTAATTCTTTAATACTTGATTTTTTAGCAACATTAATTTCTTAGCTACATCTTTTGGTTAACTACTGCTTTTTCTTGGACATTTTCCTTTTTTAAATTGAAAATATATGTAATTCAATTCATTAATGAATTAAAATCCCAGGGACAAGCAGTAGATAAAGGAAAGATGTAGCTAATCAATTAATGTTGCCAAAAAAATTATGTTTGAAACAACATTAATTTCTTAGAACTTAATTACTTGGCAGAACTAATTTCTTAGCTACTTTTTTTCGTGAGCTACTGCTTTTCCTCAGACATTTTCATTTTTCGAGAATAAAATCAAATGTATTTTATGTAATTAAAGAATAAAAATGTCCGGGAAAAGAAGTAGCTGAGGAATAAAAATAGCTAAGAAATTATAGTTGTCTAGAAATTGAGTTTTAAAGAATTAACGTTGAGTAAAACAAAATTTAGTTCGCAACATTAATTCCTTAGCTACATTTTTTCTTTACCTATTGCCTTTCCTTGGACATTTTTATTTATTGGATAAATAAAAATCCCGGGACAAGCGGTAGCTGAGAAAAAGAAGTAGCTAAGAAATTAATGTTGTCAAGAAATCGAGTTTTAAAGGATTTTTGTTGCGTAAAATATCATTTTTTTGGCAACATTAATTTCTCAGCTACTTTTTTTCCTTAGCTGCTGCTTTTCCTTGGACATTTTTTTCTATTGAAAATAAAATAACATGTATTTTAATTATTAGATAAATTAAAATGTCCAAGGAAACACAGTTGCTGAGGAAAAAATGTAGCTAAGAAATTAATGTTGCCGAAAAAATTATGTTTTAAACTATTTCATCTCCTTGAAACTTGATTTCTTGGCAATATTACTTTCTTGGCTCCTTCTTTTCTTTAGCTACTGCATTTTCTTGGAAATTTTCATTTTTCAAAAATGAAATCAAACCCCGGGAAAAAAAAGTGATATTCGAAGATCTTTAAAGATCGTTTATGGAAGATCGTTGAAGATGTCGCTTTTGTCCGCATCAGTGACTATCACTGACGATCTCCAACGATGTCTGTCTATCGTCAACGATCAATATGAAAATTATGATGTCGAACGATCTGGAAATATATATGAAGATAAACAACTATCTTCAACGATATAATGATTTAAAAATAAAAAAAAATTAATTTAAAATAAAATTAACATCAAAATGCATTACTAAACATTTATATTAAACGGAACGACATATATTTGTTATATTATATTTTATTAATTAAGAAAATATTTTTTGAAGCGTATAAAAATAACATAAGTATATTCTCATTGTCTTATATTAACAAACCATTTGTTGTTATTTTTTTTTTTTCAAGACATAAGTTTTTAAGTATAAGCTTCAATGGCTTCTTAACGACAAGCAAAACGACAATAAGACGTCAGTCTCAATTAAAAATCTTCTTCTCTGGGAACGAATCGTCTTCAAAATATTTTCAATACAAAAAATATTGTTTCCCAAGTAAATCATCTAATGAATAAACATAAAATTCAAGGTAGACAAATTGAATTTTTCCTCGACATTAAATAATCATATAATAAAAATTAAACAATATGAATAAATGAGTTTTTTTATTATACTGTTGCAATCGGTAGCTTATAATGAAACTACAGTCAAAATTTCGAGTCGATTTATTACTTTTTAAAGAAGTTATCTCGAGTTATATGATTAAAAAAAAGTATTTTTTTCAAAAAAAAAAAAATTTCGTTTCTATTTTTTACCCCGTAAACTAATTATCATATAAAAAAGTTTATGTGGAGAAAAACATGTATTTTTTAATTTTATAGACGACTGTATTTTTTTTTTTTCAATTTTTCAATTTTAATTTTTCTTATTTTCCACCCACAGCATTTTCTTGACTTCGAGCGCTCGACGTGTTATTGCATCTAGACCCTCAATTTCTGTTTCAACCGCTTTAATACATTTTTATCGATGTCAATTTTATTTTTACTTGACATTTCTAGTTGACATCTTTCTTCATACTAGCATACTTTAATATTTTCCAGATGAACTCATTAGCCGAGTTTTTCGTAGCAGTCATAATATTAACTGTTGAATTATTTTTGAGGGAATTTCAATTTCCTATTGTTTTAGCTTTTCATCTGGACCCCTCCCCCCTAACCATGGTAGCCCCCCCCCCCCCGAAAATTTTCTAAGTTCCTTAATCTAAATACGATAAATATGGGGAACATCATTAAAT